>NC_048595.1:10567009-10649509 GCF_003668045.3 Cricetulus griseus
ACACACACACACACACTCCAAATGGCACATGATCTTACATCCTGGGAACCCTTTTTTATCCCTGCAAACTTGAAAGACGGTTTGCTTTTCAGAATCCATCTGGCCACAACTATTTCAAGATTCTAAAGAATAAACAACAACAGAGGAACCTGGGATCAGGTAGGAGCAGTCACCTGCCCAGCTGTGGAAAGGAATAGAAGAATGTGTCAAAATTTAAGTCCACATTGTATGATAATGAGTGCTGCTCTTTGGTTGGGACTCTTTATTATTTTTATAATCTGGAGGCTCACTAGCATTATCTCATAGCATCCTCACAGCGCTCCTGGAAAAGGGAAGGTGATACTTGCTAACATCTCCATTTAGACAGCAGAGTTAAGTAGCTTGCCTAGGACCCTGGTACTTTTCAACACTGAATGGCCTTACTAGGGTTTCTCTATGCTAACAATGAAAGGCGGCGCCCTCTGGTTATCTGAGGTTACCCTGGCTCAGCCAACATCTGCATCTCATATCGTGTGGGATGCTCATGAATGCTCTGTGAGGTTGGCTGAGACACTTGGCTTTACAAATGTGGGGGCAGCAGCAAATAGGTTTAATTAATGTGTCCAAAGTAACCCACCGGTGGAGGATAGAATAAGGTCTGTGGACTCAGTAGCCTCTCTCAGTGCAGTCTACTTTACCCTTGGGTTGAGGTCCAACCTGGACCCAAAGCTTTTGGAGAAAAAAAGCCACCCTAACTCTCAGTTCTGAGCACAGTGACTATTGCAGAAAGGGCTGGTAAGGACCAAGGGGTGGAGAAAAAGAGAGGAAGAAGGAAAGGGAGAGACCAAGAGTCTGCATTCATGCCCTGACTGCTCCTGGTTATTGCCTGTGTAAGTGGCACAACTGATCTCTCTGATCCCAACTCTTCTTTGAAAACTTTGTGAGACATCCTGACAAGAGGTAGGTAGTGTGATCCAACCAGGTCACTGAATCGTGTTTAACTAAACTTCAAACTTTAAAGGAGCAGATGAGTTACTCTGGATCCAGCACTGGTGATCGTATAACCTCTAAGGGTAAAGGAGGGGTGGGAGTGTCCCCTGGAATCAGAGAAGGAACTGTGTGGTGACTATAGCTATTGTGTAGATGCCACCAAAAAGGAACAATTTACCCCAATTCCTCTCCTCTGGTCTTTCAGTTCCCCACTGATCCCTGCTGCCCCTGTAATCATAAATCCAACAACAAACCTCAGGGATAGAATAGCCTTGATTCAAAATTGTCAGCCTCTTGAGGCAACTATATTGCAGCTAAAGGGTCCACTCAGAGTACCCCATGGTTAGAATAGAGAGGCTTAGGATTTAACCAGATGAAAAGCAGGAGGAAGAGAGCACTGACCAACCAGAACTATCAGCCAGAGGTACTCCACCGTTAAGATCTCTCTATAGGACACAAGTGTTAGGCCAGTCTGCACCAAACGTGTGTCCTTGGTAAAGATACCACAATGCTTCCAGAGAATTCCTCCTAATGGTTTCTAACCAGCTGGGGCTCAGATAGGGTAAAGCCCCAGTCCTTGCCATGCCCTTATGGCTTAGACATACAAACATCGCCAGAAGCCGGTATGATGCCCTTTCCCCAAGGCCAATAGCTAACACCACTTTCACTGTGTGAAAAATCCCACGGTGTTGGCCCGGCCCTCCCAGCAGACTCATCCCTTAGCACGTGAGAGATTTCCAAACTATTTTGACAGATGAAATTGCAGATAATTAGCTTGGCTCTGCCAACTTGAAATTACTGAGGATGATTTCTGTGGCTGTGTACTTGAGCCTCTGAGAGAGAGAATCTAAAATTGAGAAACAGGCCAGCACTGTCCTCATTTTACCCCTCTAGCACGTCCTAACGAGCGTGGAGAAAACTCTGGTCATAAACCTCCACGATAAAGGCAGGGGAAATATGCCCCTCCATTAAAAAGAGGCAGCCTGGATCTGCTCAAGGCAGCACGATTGAAAAATTGTCCTTGCTTAAATGCCTCGGCATCGCCTGTGAGAATGTGACGTGAGAATCCAGCTGCTGCTCAGGCGACAGCACCTGCAGCCTCCTCTCACAGACAGCCACAGGCACAGACACTGTGAGTCTCTGGCTCACAGACAGTGCCAGGATCTCTCACCTGGAAAGTTAAGTTTACATCAGAGGAGGTATTGGTGGCCACACAGCCTGCTGTTCCCCTGCTTTTGACAAGGGAATCAGAGAGTCTGGTTACAGACTTGTGAAGCCGCCCTTAGCCTCAGAGAGGTACACAAACAAACCCCCACTTCTGCCATATGGGCCCAAATCTCTCTCCTCAGAGCCCCTGCCATCCTATCTGGTGTTGGAGCCCAAACTCTCTACCAAGCTGTTATCTGCCTATCAGCCCGTAGTGCTAATAACTCTGCTGATGAACTCCTTACCCCCAACGGTCCATCTCAGCAACTCTCTTGAGCCCCCACCCCAGACCTTTCACAGCCACCATTGCAGACAGATTGCATCTTCTCAGCTCTGTGAATTTCTTTTTGACTCAGAACCAGCTGGGCATCTGTAGGATTAAGTGGAGTCTGTGAACAGTCCGGTCTCCATCTCTGTTCTGCCAGCGACTTCCAGGATGAGAAGTTTCTTTCTTTGTCTCACACCCGCAGTCAATGTATGTGTTATATCAAAACAGATTGACAGCTGGCATGGGCCCCATCACCCTTCCCTGTGTCAGTTCCCTTTACCTTTAGCCTTTGACAGTGTTCCTCCTGCGATAGTGAAGGGATTTTCCCTCCTCATGTGTCCTAGTCAGCCCAGCACCTGTAACAAATACCACACACTGGGAAGCTTCAACACCAAATACTGCTTTGTTTTTCAGTCTAACTTTATTGTTTTGGGTGGGCATGTGGCGGTCAGAAGATAACACACAGAGCTCTTTCTCTCATTCTACCATGTGGGCTCTGGGGATCTAACCCAAGTTATGAGGCAGGGTAGCAAGGGTCTTTACCCACTGAGCCGACTCACCAGCCCCAAGCAACATTCTGTCTCACCATTCTGGAGGCTGGGAGTCTGCAATCAGAGTGCAGGCACGATGGGGTTTCTAGGAAGGACCCTCAGCCTGCTCTGTGCGACTACCATCCTAGTTAGTCAGGGTTGCTACTGCTGTGAGGAGACACCATGAACAAAGCAATTTGATGAGAGGAGGGTTTATTTGGCTTACGCTTCAATATCACTGTTCTTCATCAAAGGGACCCAAACAGGACAGAAACCTGGGAGCAGGAGCTGATACAGGGGCCATGGAGGAGTGCTGCTTACTGGCTTGCTCCCCATGGCTTGCTCAGCCTGCTTTCTTACAGAACCCAAGACCACCATCCTGGGGTGGCAACACTTACAACAGGCTGGGCCCTCCCCCACAATCACTAATTAAGAAAATGCCCTACAGGCTTGCCGACAGTCTATCTTATGGAGGCAGTTTCTCAACTGAGCTTCCCTCCTCTCTTGATGACACTAGCTTGTGTCATGTTGACATAAAACTAGCCTGCACAGCTACCTTCTGGCTATGTCTTCACGTGGAAGGGGGGGGGCATGGAAAGAAACCGCTCTTCCTCTTATGAGAACACAGTGATGGCTCATATTTCCCTTCTGACAGGATCTAACGTGACCTGGGTAACGAGCCTTGTTGCCAGGCATGTGAGGGATTCTCCAGTCAAGTTAGGGAGACCCACCTTGAGAGTGTCACTGCCTTCCACACCGTGATGGGCTACACCCTTGAACTTCCCTTCAAAACAAACCCTTCCTTCTTTGAGTTGCTTTTGTCAGGTTTTTTTTGTTTTGTTTTTTTTGTTTTTTTTTTGTTTTTTTTGTCACAGCAAGGGAGAAAGTAACTAATATACCCCACCACAAAGGCAAGTAACTAATATAGACTCCCTCTTAGTCTCTATGATTTTATCCCTGTCAACTAGTTGTTTCTTCTTCCTCTTGACCTAGCGTTGACTTTATATATATATATATTATTTAAATTAGAAACAATCTTATTTTACATATCAATCCTAGTTCCCTCTCCCTTCCATCCTCCCAGCCCCCCCCATGAGTCCCCCATCCCACATCCCACCCCACATCCCCTCCCCAGGGAGAGTGAGGCCTTCCGTGAGGAATCATTAAAATCTGTCAAGTCATTTGGGGCAGGCCCTAGGCCCTCCCCTGTGTATCTAGGCTAAGAGAGTATCCCTCCAGGGGAAATGGGCTCTCAAAGTCCATTCAAGCACTAGAAATACATCCTGGTTCCAACGCCAGAGGCCTCATAGACTGTCCAGTGATCCTAGCTGACACCCACATTCAGGGGGCCTGGTTTGTTCCTATGTTGGTTCCCCAGCTGTCAGACTGGGGCCCATGGGTTCCCACTTGCTCAGGTCAGCTGTTTCTTTCAGGTTTTCCCAATGTGGTCTTGACCCCTTTGCTCATCAGTCCTCCCTCTCTGAAACTGGATTCCAGGAGTCTGGCTCAGTGCTTGGCTGTGGATCTCTGCTTCTGCTTCCATCAGCTACTGGATGAAGGCTCTAGGATGGCATTTAAGGTAGTCATCACTCTCATTATAGGGGAAGGGCATTTAAGGTAGCCTCCCCACTATTGCTGAGGTTCCTAGCTGGGGTCATTCTTTTTTGATCTCTGTAGAATTCCCTAGTGTCAGATTTCTCTTTAAACCTATAGTGGCTCCTCTATTGATGTGTCTCTTTTCTTGCTCTCCTCTATTCCTCTCCCCACTCAATCTTCCTGATCCCTCATGTTCTCCTCCCCCCACCTCTTCTCCCCTTCTCTTTCTCCTACCTCCCTGTCCCCTTCCCCCCCATACTTACCATATGTTCAGGGTCTCTTGTCCCTTTCTGCTTCACTGGGAAACAGAGTATGTCTCTCTTACGGTCCTCCTAGTTTCCTAGATTCTCTGGAGGCGTGTATTGTAGGCTGGAAATCCTTTTCACTGTGTAGAATCCATATATGATTGAGTACATACCATATTTGTCTTTCTGTGACTGGGTTACCTCACTTAGGTTGGTTTCTTCTGGTTCCATCCATTTGCCTGCAAATTTCAAGATTCCATTGCTTTTTTTTTTCCCTCTGAGTAGTACTCCATTGTGGAAATGTACCACATTTTCTGTATCCACTCTTCGGTTGAGAGGCATCTAGGTTGCTTACAGGTTCTGGCTATTACAAATAAGGCTGCTATGAACATAGTTGAACAGATGTCCATTCTACAAGGAGTGCCAACTTGTACCATCACTTTGGAAAGTATGGCAGTTTCTCGGGAAATGGGAGCCAGTCTATCTCAAGATCCATCAATTCCACTCTTAGGCATATACCCAAAGGATGCACATTCATACAACTAGGGTTGACTTTATTTAATACTGTTTACAGTATTTAAGCAGAAAGCTCTTGGATTAAAGGTGTGTGCTAGGTTTGAGCCACACCACTAGAAACAGGTTTTTCCAGTAAATAACACAATCTCGGGGTTCTCAGTGTGATCAGATATTCTGCAACAGGGAGATGGCTCAATGGATAAAAAGTTGGCTCTTAGAGAAGGGCCTGAGTTTGGGTCCCTAAATCCCTTGTAGAATCAGATGCTGTAGCACTTGTCCATAGTTCCAACTCCCCAAGAATGAGGTGGAGAACGTCTGGAATGGAAAAAGAAAAAAGGAACTCCAAGTACAGAAGGAACAGGAGGAGGAAGTGGGGGGGGGGAGGAAAGGGAAGCACAGAGAGGAGAGATAGAAAGGAGAAAGAGGGGATTTCTGTCTCCACATCCCAAGTGCTGGGCCATAGGTATGCAGCAAGCACCAACCCTAGCTAGAGGAGAGAGTTTGAAGGTGTCATCCACTCCACAGATGACACTTCCCTTACCCCGCCCCAAACACAACATACCATAATGCAATGCCCACATTGGGCCTTTGATAAACTCTGGTGCTGCTGGGCCAACTGGGCCTGGGACAGGTATTCACAAGCCACCTTTCACTCACGTGTCTTTAGTTAACTCCAGCTAGGGTGGCCCTGGTCATAAGAGAACCAGGGAGAAGGAAAGTGTCTTGTAAAAGAGCAAGATGAAACAAATTAGGCCAGAAATCCCACCATGGGTGAAGGGTAAGCTTGCCAAGATGGGCCTTATGTGGTCCTGCTTGTACTTAAAACTTCCCACAGATCACAGAGGTATGGGGCTAGACCCATTTTGGATAATCCTCTTTCCAGTCTATCTGTTCAAGGAAGCTTTGTGTCTGGGTGTCTGCATTCTACACCTGCAAGTTGCCTGAGGTCACAGAGGCAGGAGCAGGCCTGGGCCCAGCTCTTCCTCTCAGCCTCCTCTGAGCAGGCCTTCCCTACCACTCTCCACTGAGCTGAGATGGCATATGTTACTGGATAAGCTACACCCTTAACTGTAAAGCCTGTACGCTAGTTGTTTGTGTTCAGAACAATGAACCTCTGCTGAAAGCCTGAAGGTAGTTTATCGGGTCCATTTAATCCTCCATAAATGTTGCCTAGTTGCTGTCTCCCAGACCCGGCCTCTGCTGCAAACCCCCCCCCCCCAATTTGGAGCACATGCAGCAGCATCTCTTGTAGCTCCTTCCAGATGTGGCTATCTCCCAAGAATTAACGTCAGAAATCAGTTAAAAATAAAAGTCTCTTTTTTCCCCTTCTCCTTCATGCTATTTCTGTCTGCCTTGAGTGTGTGTAGTTGGAATGTGATGATTGCAGCACCCCTGTTGTTGAGGCAGTCATGTGACAAACGTATACTAGACATCTATAAGAGAAAGGCAGACCTAGTGCTGGAACCCAGAGGGGTCGGTTTGCACCCTGAACAGTGAAACACAGATGCTGCAGGCGTGTCCAAGTGCATTGGTCCAAGGCTGCCTGGGATAGTGAGTGGAATAAAGGTCCCAGGATGGTCAGGGGTATAGGAAAAGAGGTCATGTAAGGTCAAGGAGGCTACAGTGTTTGAATGAGACTTGAATTCCTGAGAAATTTTCAAAGTAGGAATGGAGTGAAGATTCCAGGGAGAGAAGATGGTATGAGCCTAAATTGTGTCAAAGGTGCCTCCTCCAACCTTTACTTGCTTATTTCTTTATGTGTGTTGTGTGTGTGTGTGTGTGTGTGTGTGTGTGTGTGTGTGTGTGTGTGTGTAGGGTGCTCTAGTGGAGGTCAAAGGACAGCCTGTGGGTGTTGGTTCTCTCCCTTCACCAAATGAGTCTAGGGGATTGAACTCTGGTCATCAGCCTTGGTGGCAAGCACAGTTACCCACTTAGCTCTCTTTCTGGCCCCCCGAAGTGGCTTTCATCAAAGCTTCCAATAGGCAGATCCTATATTTTTTTATGCAAAATGTTCAGAAGAAACACAAAAATGGGAAATAAATTTCGAAAGGTTCCTGGAGGGACCTTATCATTAGAGGTCATTCTCACTTCTGAGACACAGTGAAATCGTAAATAAAGTGCTTTGAGGAAGCCAATGCAGCGGCATGCTAGAGCCAATGCTTTGTGACTAATGGAGCTTTGTACTGCAAAGGCCAGGATGGTGTCACTTAACATGCCCACTATTCAAAGGAAAATGGGCACACGATTCATTCTGTAGCTGTTGAGAGAGTGGTCACTAAATGTGAGAGGAAAAAGCAAGCAAGAAGGAAGAAAGGAAGGAAGGAAGGAAGGAAGGAAGGAAGGAAGGAAGGAAGGAAGGAAGGAAGGAAGGACCTCTTATTAACTGGCAATAGATCAAAATGCCCACAGAACTAAGAAAGAATACGGATGATGCTTGGTGTTAGTAAATACAGTCATATTCCTGAGACATTCAAAAATGAGCATCTGCCATCCCATCTATTATTTAACATGATGTTTGCAGTCTTTGTCAATACAGAAAACAAGAAGAAAGTAGGCTTAAGAAGGAGAAGGAATCAGCATTCTTAGAAACCATGAAAACTAGGACCATCTATATCAAAACCCAAGGAGAGTTACACTTAAAATCTTAGAACTTAAAAGAAAATTCAAAACAGTATATAGGTGCAAGATTTGCAGTTAAAAAAACTATAGCCTCCTAGAGACCAGAAAATATATTAGGAAATAGAAAAAACTAAAAACAAAGAAGGCTGCTAATTTGTGAGTGAGTGAATTCTCTTTGCTGCTACTTTGCTGCGTGTGTGCCAGCTGTAGGAGTCTTTGGAGGTTTTATGTATAGAACCATATCACCTGAAAACAAGAAGACCTTGGTTTCTCCCTACCCTGTTTCTATCCCTTCATCCTCTCATCTTGTCTTCCTGTGACAGTTATGACTTCAAGCAGTACAAATGAACAGAAGCGAGTGCGGATTCTTGCTAAGAGCCAGCAATTCCACTGTGGGTCCTGGACTCCAGAATTCTGCCCCCCTGAGCATAAGGGGATGTGCTGTGTGGACAGATGTTCCCTGTGCTGTTCTGTGATCTGGGAAGGAAGACAAGTTCAATGTCCACAAAAGAGGGGAATGGACAAAACCCCTATTTATAAGCTGCATTATTCCATTGAGGGGAAAAGCTACTGAACACTCTCAAAAGCATGACAGTGAACGTCTACAACCCAAACAATCACAGAGTGAAACATAAGTGAACAAAAACACGTACTGCCATTGGCATGTTTGTTGATAGAATAATACAGAAATCTGGACTAAAGAACACTTAGTACATCTCGCCCCCACCCCAAAGTCATGTCTACCTGAGTTCTTTTGTTACATTGCTGAGACGAGTGTGAAGCAAACATGGCAAAACCTCACCAGGAACCAAATGCTCTGGTGTGTGCTTTGTGTTTTTCTGTTGCGTTAAGGCAGCTACTAAGCACTGTGTGTGTGGTGGATGTGGTAGCTGGCAGTCATGTGCACAAACCTGCCTCCTGAATACAGAGAAGACAAAATGTGTTCAGCTCAGGGCTCTGCATAGACATCTCAGTGCAGCTCCGGGCCGGGTGTTGTCATAACAACAAATGGTGATGTGAGATGTAGATTCTTCCTTTTCCCTGATTGAAACCCTGGAGGACTGCGGGGTGCTTTGTATTGGGAATGAGCCTGCTAAAGTTCAGATGTGATATTAGACATCAGTTGTGTGCCTAGCAGGAAAGAGAATGTATGATGTATGAATCCTCCAAGCTGAGACTTATGTAAGGTTTTAGGAAAGCTTGTCCATCCTGGTTATAAAGTTTTCATACTAAAAATCCTCTCTGAGTCTGGTAGCCCTACAATAGTACCTTCCTGCTGTGTTGCGCAAGCAGTAGGCTCGTGGTAATGCAGGCAGCATGGGCTCACTAGTTCAATGGTCAGCTTCTCTACTCCCCAAGGCTTACATTGTATGGGCAAATGCAGAACCAATGGCATGCATGTATGTCAAGGAAGAAATTACCTAAGCATGTGCATGTATACATGTGCCGGGTCCGGGGCAAGAATAGGAAAAATTATTCATTCATTTTTCTGTTGATTGGTTGGCCTGTGGTTGGTGTTTTTTGTTTTGTTGTTTGTTGTTTGTTTGTTTTTTTTGAGACAGGGCCTTAGAGTCTCACTGTAGACTGGCCTAGAAACAACAGCAACTCCCAAGTACTAAGAAGAGAGGTTTAATGAGTTCAGATATATGTACGTGTGCACACATATGAGGGCCAATGTCATTTCTCAGGATGCCATCCATTCTTGTTTTTTTTTTTTTTTTGAGGCAGTTTCTCTCACTAGCCAGAAACTTTCCAACTTTGCTAGACTGGTTGGTCAGTGAAGCCCATAAATTCTCCTGTCTCCACCTCCTCAGCTCTGCACATAGAGAATCTTTGTAAGGAGTTGGCACATAGTATTATGGATGTTTACACGCCTTATGATCTTCTGGGGCAGTGACAAGCTGGAGGTCCAGGGTAGCATACAGGGGTATTCTAGTCCAAGGATGCTGTCTACCTCGAGGAAAGCCCAAGGAAGGCTATGGTTTCCATCTGAAGACCATTAGGCAGGAAGAGTTACCCTTTACTTGGAAAAGGCCAACATTTGGTTTTATGCTGATCTCCAAGATAGGCAGCTTCTTTATCAGCATCTAATGCCATTGGTCCCCAAGAAACCCCTTGAGCAGCCTCTTTAGTGTTCTCATTTCTATCTGCATTGTGGCCTCAGACCTTCTAATGGCCTACTTAGCTCTACCTCATATCTACAGACTCATTCACACATTGTTTTGTTTTGTATGACTTACTGTTCTCACTGCTGTGACAGCCACATACTTGGTAGAAAACCATAAAGAGGAAAGGTATCCATGGGTTCACAATTTCACGGAGATTCCAGTCCATTGTGGAGGGGAAAAGACGATGGTGGAGCAACTGTCCGTGGTGATGAGCGAACACGGCAGATGCTTGTTCATATCAGACCAGACAGGAGGCAGCGAGAGCTGCTAGAACCATGGTGGGCATAACCTTCAAAGCCCTGCCCCTCCTACTGCCACTCTCTGGGCTCCTCTGCCTCCTGTATTGCAGTACCACAGGCTGAGATACTCAAACATGAGACTGTAGGGCTGTTCCAAATTCAAACCATCACAGAGCATCAACCTGTGAACTGGAGGAGACATGCCAGCTAAGACCCCTGCATCATCCATCATTCGGGCTCAATGGACCCTGACCAAGTTCACAGATCAACAAAGCAGGCTGGGGCTATGATCAGCTTCTCAAAGGAGGTGAAGAGAGACTGGCCGAGAATAGTGGGTGGGGGGGTCATTCTTCAGGGACGAGGTTCAGGGAAATTTCCAGGAGACACATCAGCAGAAAGATGTGGAAGAGTGAGCCATGGAAAGCATTCCAGGCAGAGGAAAGTTCTCAAATGCAAAGCCTTAACTCAAGAGAGACCGTGGTGTGTCCCAGGAACTGCTGGGAAGAGCAGCGGGACCCATGAGACAGAACACCCGACAGAACAAATTCTTAGGAATCTGCAACAAAGGTCTTTAATATTAGTTATTGCTTCCCATGTTCCCTGCACTGTCTGTCTTCCCATCCCCCACCCAGTTAACCCTTCCTATTCTGTAATTCCCCATTGCCCCTTTATACCACCTGCTTTCTATCACCACTCCCTTGAAATCTCATCCCTGGGTGAGCAAGTGTTGGTAACCAATGGCTACTGGGGCAGAGTCAGTTTTCTCCAGGGATGCAACCTGAGAGGCTACTGGTGCTCCTGTAGATGGTCCCACACCCAAGCACAGGCAGACAGCACTGAGCAGACTTGGACTCAGTGGGTTTGGATTTCAAAGGCACATGAAATGAGAAGGAAGAGTGGCGGAGAAATGGGAAGGGATTAGAGGGGAGGGAATGGAGGGTGATCAAAACACATATTCATGTTTGAAATTCTCAGGCAGTAAAAACAAATGTTTGACAAACCATAACGGAATTGCTTTTAGTGTTTACTCCAGAGTCTGAGACAATGGAAGTGATTCTAAGAGCCAAATACCGAAGAAGTGAGAAGCTATCTTAGTGTCCCAGGAGCTCGGGATTTTCTTGCCTGAAAGGGTGCAATAATTGAGGTCTTGGGTTCAAGGGAGAGAGGGGATAAAAAAAATAAAAGTCCCACATAATGTCAGGATGTTGGATATGCTAACACTACGCTGTCACGGATGTCAAGGAGCAGAAAAGAAGAGATGATGGGGGTATCCTTCTGTATGCTGTGAATATATGTCTCTCTTATTGGTTGATGAATAAAGCAGTTTTGGTCAATGGACAGGCAGAATTTAGCTAGGCAGGAATTCCTGAACAAAGAGGTGGGGAAAGAAAGACAAAGAAAATGCCATCTAGTGGCTGGGAAGTCAAGATGCCAGGACATCACTGGTAAGCCAAGGCCACATGGAGATACACAGATTAATAGAAATGGGTTAATAATTAAGAGAGAGCTAGCCAGTAAGACGCCTAAGCCATTGGCTAAACAATTGTAACTGATACTAAGTTTCAGAGTGGTTGTTTCATTAAACAGCTACAGGATCTGGTGGGTGGAGAAAAAACTGGTCCAGTGGAACTAAGTCAGAGAAAATCTTCCTCTACACTATGTACCCCATAAAAGAGGAAACGACTTATACACTCAGTGTGATGGTTAGCACCAGCTGTCACACAGAATCTAGACTCTCCCACAAAGACGGACTTAATGAGAAATTGCCTAAATTCATTTGGCTTATGGGCATTCCTGTGAGGGATTCTCTTAATTAAGTTACTTGTTATGGGAAGACCCAGCCCACTGTGAGCAGCACAATTCCCTAGGCGGTGGCACGGGAGGGGCATGTCCTGAACTGTATTAGAGTGGAGATGAGCACAAGCAAGCAAGCGAGCATGCATGCATTTATTTTCTCTGCTCTTGGCTGAGGATGTGGCATGACCAGCTGTTTCAAGCTCCTGAAATTCCCTGCTATGACAAGCTGTAGCCTGGAATTCTAAGCCAAGGAAACCAATGTTTCCCTTAAGTCACAAACTAGGTCATTTAGGAAGATGAGATGTTGAGTTGCTTGGTCTGGGTCCTCTCAAAAAGAAAATGACTGGAAGCTGGAGAGATGGCTCAGTGGTTCAGAATACATGCTGTTCTTGCAGAGGACCTTGGCTCAGTTCCCAGCTCCCATGTGACAACCACCTATAACTTCAGTGTCAAGAGATGGGAAGCCCTCTTCCAGTTGCCATGATATGGCATGTATGTGGCATATGCACTTACAAGCAGATAAAATGCTCATATACATAAAATGAAAATGAATCCTCTTTTTTTAAATGGAAAAAAAATGAACCTATGGAGGTTAATACCAAGAACTACTACAAGGTTCAAAGCTATACTACCCACATTATTCTAGAACCCGTATGTTGAGAAGGAAACTAAGCAATGACATTTATGGAGGATCCAGAAGATATACCAGATTGCCAGAGGCGTTCACCCTCAGCCCATGTCACACAGACCTCCCAGGCTCTGCTGGGAGTGAGCCCTGCCCTGCTCTCCAAGTACAAATGCACAAAGAAATGTTGATCATGTGCACAAGTCAAGAATAATAAAAAAACACAGCCTGGCCTTTCCTCCCCAAGAACCATCTAAAAGATAGCATGATGAATTTAAAATAATTAAAGTCATAAAACAGGTCATTACAAAGCAGACTGTGGCAGACATTTTATGAAGAAAAATAAGGAAGACTCTAAAAATAATGCAACCGAGTTTCCCTATAAAATAAAAATTAAGTCCAAGTTAGAATGATAATTTGATAATGTGGACAGCAGATAAATCAGATATAAAAATGAAAGATGTGAACGGTAGGTAAGACTGCATCTAACATGAAATAGGAAGACTCAATTTATTTTTAATAGGAATGGACCGGAGAATAGAGAGAATTGTGGTGGTGGTGGTGCGCGTCTAGCTGTCAGTTTGGGATGGTAGGCATGGACAGTAGGCTGAGTAATGGCCACTCAGAGATCTCAACATCTGATTTCTGGGACCACCCATTGTCACCTGATAAGGAAATGGATCTTTGCTGTTGGGATGAATTTAAAGATCTAGACATGCTGGCAGGACAAGCCTGCTTTATACAGCTGGGCCCTAAGTACAACCACAGGTGTCCCTACAGGAGGGAGGGGACTGCACTTTCATACAAAGATGCACAAAGAATAGGATGTAAACATTGAACTCAGAGAGATTGGAGGAGGCTGGCCCTGGAGGGTGGATGCTGACTAAGGGATGCTGGCAGCCAGAAACCTAGAAGAAGAATCAGCTTCTCTCCTGCTGATGCTTCGTTTTGGCCAAGGATTCTGATTTCCAATTCCTTATGCACTGTTGATTTTTCTTTTCCTTCTTTCTTTCTTTCTTTTGAAGACAGGATCTCTTACTGACTTGGAACTCACCAAATAGGCTAGGTTGATGGGTCAGTAAGCCCCAGGAATCCACATGGCTCTGCTTTCCTGCTGCTGGGATCACAAACCCACACCACCATGCTTGGGTTTTGTTTGGTTTTGTTTGGTTTTAACAAGGATTCTGGGATTGAAACCAGGTCCTCAAGCTTCCAAAGAAAGCACTGTATTGACTGAGCCATCTCTCCTGCTCCAACTTGCTGCTGTTTTAACCCACCACATTTGTAGTAATTTGGCTTAGTAAATGTAAACAGGCATGATGTAATAAAGAACCCTATCAATATAGTAAATCATATGAAAGAGAAGGGGGAGAAATAAATTATCTACCAAACATCAAGTTCAAAATTAGATTAACAAAACCTCAGTGTGTCTATAAATCAATATTAGTACGTAAAAAAATCACAAAAGTCTAAAAACAATCTCACTATTTAAATGGCCAAGTTCTTTGGGGGGGAGTCATTTATTAAATTTTTGTGTATGACTCTTTGTGCCTGCTTGTATGTGAGTAACCATGTGTGTGACTGGTGCCCACAGAGATCAGAAGAGGGCATCAGATCCCCTAGAACTGGAGTTACAGAAGGTTGTGGGCTGCCATCTGGATGATGGGAACTGAACCTGGGACCCTCTACAAGAACAGCAGGTTCTCTTAACATCTGAACCATCCTGAAGCCGCCAGGGAGAACTCCCCAAGTAAAATCACCCAAATATTGATATATTGGAAGGGGGAATGAACTTTCATTATTTCAAGACATAACCACCGATTTGGAAAAGTCAGGGAATCTGCATGCAAAATCATTAGACTAAATTGTGAATTTAGCCATTTTTCTGAGCATAAGTGCAAATCTAAAAAAAAAAAAATCAATTGCACCTATCAGCAAATGCAATTAGAAAATGCAGTTTTGAAAAGACACCATGGAAAGCCGTGCAGTAAAATGTTAAAGGTACCTGGGAATAAAACTTTTATGGAGAAATTTCTGAAACTTTATTGAGAGACATAAAGAAGAAGAAAGATCTAGAGAAAAGCATGTACAGGTGATGATTCCTGTTCATTAGTGCAAAGTCAATATTATAAAGTGAAAATGCCACCAGATCTCAGTAAAAGCGTCACTTAATTCCAATCAGTATTGCCGCAGAATTTTTCATGGAAATCTTACGTGCAAAATCAAGGAGGCAAAATAAAAGAATAGTGGGGGCTTGGAATGGGAGTGCATGCCTGTAACCTCAGCACTCAGAAGGTAGAGAGCAGATGGATATCTATGGGTTTAAGGCCAGACTGGGCTATACTGTGAGACCTTGTCTCAAAAAACAAAAGCAAAACAACAACACTGAAAAAACAATGTGGGAAAGGGGTTTCCTTCCTAGATGGCAAGATGTCATAAAGCTGTCACGATTAAGACAGTGCAAACAGACAAACATGGTGGCACACGTCTGTTGTGCCAGCACTTGGAAGATGGAGGCAAGAGGATCAGGAGTTTAAAGTTATCTAACCAGTGTCACACCAGCCTGGGCTTAGAAATAAAGCCCTGTGCTATTAAGTCAGAAACACACAGACAAGTGGACCAAGACAGGGCACTCAGATTTTAACACTCACATACACATATAACGTGTGAATATAATATACTCATGGTAGATGTGATATTCTAAAGTGCTGAAAAACATGATACCTTCACAATTAGCCCTAGGCTGACATTTTTTTCCAATCAGAATCAAAGTTCACTTCCTGTTGACCTTAAAACACAAGATCCATCCCAAGTTAAGAAAACAACTAATTGTAGAGAGGTCACCATTCAACAGGAAGGAGAATGTCTTCATAGTTTCTTGGCAGAGACTGTATTTACAACTATTAATGAGAAAGGAAATATGGTAAGCCAGACCACATTACGATTTAAATCATCTAGAACACACTAGTTACCCGGAAAGACATGAAGGGGTAAAATCAGTACACGGGGTCACAAAGGGCGAGCCGTGCATGCAAAAGGCTGAGTTGGGTCCCTAGAACCCGTATGAAAAGGCTGGGAATGGTAATACACACTTGTAATGGAAGTGCTAGGGTGGCAGAGGTGGCCAGGTCCCTGGGGATCACTGGGCAGACATCTCCTTGGTGAACTTCAGGCCAGTGGGTAACCCTCAAAAAAAAAAACAAAAAAACAAAAAAACAAAAAAACAAAGAAGGACAGACTATAAGGAATGATAGCCAAGGTTGCCCTCTGGCCTCCACAACAAGCACACACACATGCCTCAGGCTAACACACACATATATAGTAACTTGCACACACATACACCGACACACACTGAAAACAAACCCTGACAGCTTTCCACCCAGAATATATTAGGGGGAAAAATCACCCAGAAAGAAAAGGCAAGCAACCCATGCAGGACAAGGCAAAGGGCAGAAATAGAAAATTCACCACCAACAACGCCACACAAAACATTTAGCCTCATTAGTAATCAGGGAGCTGTGTGGTCAGACAGAGATCTTTTCATCCCCTGGGCCCTAGCCAGGGCCTTGTGCCCAGATGACAGATGGGGGATGGGAAGCCAGCCTAGGAGAGAAATGTCCAAGGCTGGACAGGATCTGAACTCAGCTAATGACAGCGTGGAGGACTGCTGAGGACACAGTGAAATGGGAGTTCTTCTGTCGTGTCTGTAGGAGAACAAGTGAGCTGGCATTAGAGAGGGTTGTGGGAAGACTTAGCGTAACCCAGGACCTGCCTATGCTTTCTTTTAAAATTACATTGTTTGTTTGTTTGCTTGTCATGGAAGTCAGAGAACAGTTTGAGTGAGTCTATTTGCTCCTTTTACCAAGTCGGTCCTGGGGATTGAACTCAGGCCTTCAGACCTGCCACCAAGCACCTTGACTTATCAAGTTGTCTTGCCAGCCCCAATGTGTCTCTTCTTAATCATTTTATCATTTCTATGTCCCCCAAATGTATCAGAGGACACTCCTGGGGCTTATTGAGTTGCTGACAACCAGAAAGGTAGTTCCTGAAGCACTAGTTGTAACTGGAAAAGGACTTTCTTCCTATACTTGGAAGAGGGAAGATCCCCCCCAAAAAAATATGACCAGATAATTTATAGCACACACACACAATTCTCAAAAATTGTACAGCTATTGGGCTGGGGCTCAGTGGCGGAAGGTAGACCAGATTGCTTAGGACTGGAGCCATCCTGGCACTCAGAAGTTGGCATGCAATATTCTAGCTCCCTTGCCTTTCAGCTGGCCAACTCTAAGGTAGCGCATGGTCCTCAGTTTCCCCCACAGGGCTCAGCTGCAGCAGATGAAGTAGTGCAGTCGTAGCTTTTCCTGCCTCCCTTTCCTGGACCCCTCCCCACTCCCCTTCCACTATCACGCCCACTTTGCCTAGGGAATCTCTCCATTGTGTTCTTGTCTTAGATTTGCTTCTGGGGAGCCAGCAGGACTGGCACATCCATGATGCCCTGTCAGTCTGAAAAAAAAATGAGGAGAAACAACAGATGCCAAGGGCTGTGGACAGGTGAAGGGGGAAGTGTCACAATCGGGTGACACAAAGCAGAGCTGAGGGACAGAGTAGGAAATGAACAAGCTGAAGCTGTATAGAGGAGACATAGTGCCTGCCTGCTTTGTGGAGGCAGGAGATATCCCTAGGGGCAGATCCCAGGGCCTGGCCAGTGCCTGCAGCAGTGTGACATAAAGACTTTACCGTCCCACACTCCTGAGTTTGTGCCTACCCGGGTCAGATCCCACAGGAATGTCACCACTCTGTATTTACATTCCAGACATGTCCATAGAGACGGACTTGGCACAGATGGATTCTGCTGTGACATGAAATATTATTGAATGTCACTAGAGAGTGATTTCTTGATACAGCATGAAATAACAGCCTGGTCTCCCCCAAAGTGAGATTTTTCATAGAGAATTAAAACACATTTTCCTTGGCAGGAATGTAAAAAAATGATTGCTTAAATTTTTAATTGTATCTTATGAAAACACACACATGCTCACAATGCAAAATCCCAATAGTTGTAGACAGCCCAGGCATGGTCACTCCATTGATGTAGCAATGCTCAGCATTAAACAGACTATTTACAACTCTTAAAGCCATCATGCTTGTCCACCATGTGAATCTCACTGATATCAGAGGCAAAGGCATCCTTGTATTGGTATTTCTGTGGCTGTTGATTGGGAAGGGGAAAGCTTGGCTTGATTTTACCTCCTCACCAAGGTGAATAAAGATAACCCACCAGCTGTGGCTCCTTCCTTTATCTATCTCATGGCATGCAGTCAACAGAATGAGTCAGTTTAAATGACCACCAGGGGTGAGAGCCTTAGGTAGTGAACCCTCCTACCTGGCTGATATAGGACCAGGGGACAGATGGACACTCCAGGCATAAATGATGCTGAGGTCTCAGAGGGGAGCAAGTCAAATCCCTGTGATGGTTAATTTATACTGTTTGTCAACTTGATAGGATCTAAAATCACCCAGGAGACAAACCTCTGGGTACATCTGCAAGGCAGTTTCTCGATTAGGCTAATAGGGGTAAAGAAGACTCACCCTGGACATAGACAGAATCATCCCATGGGCTGGAGTCCTGGACTACAAATTAGGAGAAAGAGAGCTGAGTGCCAGCCTTCTCCCATTGCTTTCTGACTGTGGGTGCCACATGACCAACTCCATTAAACTTCTGCCTCCATGTTGTCCCTGCTTAAACTGTAATAATAATAATAAAAAACCCTTAAATGGCTTCTTATTCATCATAGTGATAAGAAAGGTGATACAATCACCTGGACCATAGGAAATCTGTCTGAAATGAAAGTTACAAAGCATCAATATGGCTCTGCCCATCCCAGGACATGGCAGGTATGCATTAACCACTAGAACTAGGCTCTCTGTCTATGAGGTGCCCACCCAAGGAGACCATGGGCCCCACGGAGATGAGTAGATGTGAACTGAAACCTTGTGAAAAGCTCCCTGGAACCAGTATATGTTCAGAGCTCCAAGTCTGGTAGATCTGAGTTCATATTTAGACTCTACAGTGTCAATTTCATGAGATGCTGGGCCTGTTTGTCTTCTTGAAGCCTTGATTTCCTCCCTGGCAAAGTCTAAAGCCATGTAGCTCCATGTTGAGGACTGAGCATGGGAAGTACATCACACCGTGCCTAGTCCAAACTAAGTCTGGGAACTGAGACTGCTGCCTCCATTATTGCATCAGGTAGCAACCAAAGAGCATCAGATCCGCCTTTACCTTTGGCACATTTTTCTGGCAGAAAGCAATCCTGCCCTGGATACAAGGAAAAGGATCTTGGAGATCAGGAAACCTGTCTGACTGTATGAGCATCAAAAGAGGAAGACAGTTTTGCCTCTAGACATCAGAGCTCAGAGCTCACTCTGCAGACAAGCCCTCACTTTCCTGGCTAGAGGGAGAGAGTTGTCATGATATCCAGCTCCTATCTTCTAATTGGATGCTCCCCAAGCAGTTTCTCATCCAAGATGCTAAGTCAGACAGGTCAAATGTTTCTCCGGGTTCTGAAGCTAGGCCTTTCTCCCAATAGGAATCATGGAGCTAATATGGGGTCATCCCTGAGCCTTGTGGGTTTTGGTTACCATGAGTCAGTCACTGCATAGGAAGAGCAGGCATGTGCAGAGTGCTGTGTGCGACCACTTCTACTGGGAGCTGTCTCCCAGTGACATCATTTTTATTTTGTTTGTTTGTTTTTTTTGACAGGGTCTCATGTAGCCCAAGCTGGCCTTGAACTCTGAATGTAAGGAGAAAGACTTTGACATTGCACCCTGCCCCCACCTCCTGATTCCTGGGATTATAATGTGTGCACCATCACATGCACTTTTAGACCTCGCCTGGCCTCCGACACAGTGGGCAAGCGCTCTGTCAACTGAACCACATTCTTGGCCCCATCCCTCTGGCATCACAATCAACCCCACAGACACAGCAACAAGCTGAAATGGTCAGTGGGGACTTAGTGAACACAGCGGGGGCTGGTGTGCTCCCTTCTGCAAGAGTTTTCCAGGGTGATTTCCTGGGAAGAGGTTTGGGGGTTCTCCATCAGTCCCACCTCCAGAGTGATGGGGTGACTGACATGCACTACCATGCTTGGTTTGTGTGCTGCTGGGGTTCAAATCCAGGGCTTTGTGCATGCTAAGAAAGCATTCTACCAACTAAGCCATATCACCAGCCCCCGATTTCTACTTTAGGTATAATCATGCTGAGGCCAGATGACTTCTCAAGTTCAGAAGTCACAGTAGGCTCTGGCTTCTGTTCCTCCTTGCACAGGCAACCGCCAACACACACACAACACACACACATACACACACACACTCTACTGGTAATATCACTGATCCTCCCAGGTCCTCCCTTGCTCTACATCATCAGAGCCTAAGGCCTGAGCTCATCCCCATCTGCCCCCTTGAATGCTTGGGTCCTCCCTGCTCTTAGCAGAATAAATGCAAGCACTCCCTGGGAAGGGACTAGTCCTTGGTCCATGACAGTGTGCCCTAGGTTGTATGCAGAGGTACTATATCAATTAAAATGACATAAATAGAACCGACTTCTGTGGGTGAACATAAATCACTGTTGCCCTGTGCCACTGAGCGCACAGCTTCTATGAGTGCTTCTGTGGATGCTCTCAGATCACATGACCAAGGTCCCCATCCACAGGGTTATTGATGGCCTGTCAGATGTTGCCATGGGTTTTTTCTGAGTGGGAGTGGCATGCTACAATCCACCCTGCTGACAGTGTCAGTGAGGTTTCCATCCTAGAGGGACACAAGAGAACCACCATGGGAGAAGACTACCATGCATCCTTGAATGGGGTCAAAATGTGTCTTCCCATGATGCACCTCAGCACAGGTTCCTGTTCTTTTGGCAGTTATTAGATCAGAATCATGTCAAATTGTGATTCCAAGGTGCCACCAGTTGAGGAAGGCAAGGTTCTCAGCCCCAAGCCTGTGGGACATAATAGATGGCCTCAATTTGTTTGAAAAATTCTGGATTAAATATTGTTGAACAATAACGCCTGTGCTCAGAACTTCACAGACTGTCATGGCTCCAGGAATGAAACTCACCAAAATCCTGTTTATTGTGATCAGATTTGGCAAAGTTCTCTTTTCAAAATGCTGATATGGACATTGCACCCTCTGACCCACCATACCACAGACATATAGCACTTCCTAATGTGTGAATGACCAACCGAAAGTGAGCTTGTGACCTACAGCCTTTGCCAGGTTGTTTTTAATCAGGCAGGCAATGACCACACCTTATTCCTTGGGGAGGTGTATTTGGTGGAGTACCAGATGCACATTTGGTACATGGGCTGTCAGAGGATATCTGGAAACTCATGCCAGTACTTTGCAAAAGTGACTTTTACAAGGTCGTTCCTAGATCATCCTGGGGTCCAGTGGCTTACTAATAGCCACGTGGAGACATTTTGACAAGAGAATCATCCACCATCCCGAATCAGCATCTGCCATTGTTTTAATACCTCCTCCTATTTGGGCTCCAGTGTGTGAACTTCATAGTCTGTGCTTGGCTTAGAATCTGCTTCCAAGATCACCCACGAGCACATGAGAACATCCATGAACACAAGAGAACATCCATGAGCACACATGTTCTCTTGTCGCAGTGTCAAGGCTCCATCATGGTAAGGACATAGATCCAGCCCATGTTGGCAGTGTATATGAGAGTCTCTCTTTCTTCAACAGCTCGGGGGAGATAGACTTCACATATTTGTCCTGGGCAGAGTCTTGCAAAGCAAGTACTTTACCAATGGAGGCATCCTTCCAGCCAAGTATAAAGAAAGCCATTTGGAAAAATCCAATTCTTTGTGAAAGACAGGCTTGGGACTTTCGCTATACAAGGTGCTTCAGAAACAGTCTCTGGGGTGCTGTTTACTGAGTACCTACTGTGTGCCAGGTTTGACTGGGTCCCAATTATCTTTCTCACAGGTCTTCCCTCTGTAACTGCACAGTAGAGTGGTAGACTAGAATCCCAGGCTTCCTTCGTTTGGGATCAAGGTGATTTGATCAGAACTCCCTCAATGACACAAATCCAGCGTGGACTGTGACCCAGACCTGGACATCACAGCTAGAGAGAAGCACACTCTACTTCTGAAGGGAGAGTACTAAAGACCACATGTGCCTGGTGGACACAGAGAGAGACAGTGACTGAGACTAAACCATACAGAAAAGCGCACAGCCAAATGTAGATGGGAAAGACAGAGTCCCGGGCAAACAACTCGAGCCCCTCATACAGCTGTTCGTGAAGCCGGTCCTGGATACCCCAGTGATCTGAAATGACCGGTTTTACATGCTTTAGCTGGTTCTAGTTGAGTTTCTGGCATAATTAAAATCTTCCTTCTCATAATGACATGGGGAGAGGTGCTTGGCCCCTGTCGGCTTTGCCTTTGTGTTCTAGAGAGTGAGTGAGCGCTCACCACACAGGTTGTGGGGAGAAGAAAGGGGCTGGTGACCTGAGGATCAAACGGTACATTCTTCATTGCTGTACTTCACACACTTCTTGGGTTTTTGATACCTCCCTATCTGAGCACAGGAGAATTGGCTTCATTGCCCAGTAGGAATACTGTGACAAAGGGAAATCAGGCCGTTTGTCTAAAGTCCCAGGTCTCATGCTGTCATCTAGCTAGGCTGCACCAAACACTCTGTTCCCCAGCCAGTGAGTGTCATTTCCTACAAGGCCACAGCTGCCACCACACTCAAGAGAATCACATGCAGTTGCCCACTCACAGGGGTGCTGACATAAATGCTCCTGTCAACGGCTGGTAAGTGCACAACTGGGCAGGTATGCCATCGTCCAGAGAGCCATGGGCACACAGCAGAATTCACGAGGACAGGTGTCAGGCAGCGATCTGGGATGTGCGTTGTGGCGAGCCCATCAACTGGGCTGGTCCCTCTAGCCCCTCCCCCAGATCCTTCATCTTCGCCCCAAGCTTTCAGTCTGTTGTGTTAAAAAAACACTTTGCTGCATCATCAAAGGAAAGAAGAGCCAGAGGGGCTCCCAGATCATCACTGCTCCCCAGGGTCCCCCCAGTTTTGTGACACCAGCTGTTCTAACACAACAGATGAATCCCCTTCTCTGTTCCCTGAAGCCAAGGAGAAATCTACTCGAAAACACACCGTGAAAACCTCCTCAGTCTCCTTCACAAGGGAGAATCAGAAACTCTCTGGCCAGCTGTGGGAAGCTCACTACATAAGCCCCGTTCAGGGTTCAGGAGTGAGTAGGTCATGGGCCAGGGGAGGAATGTTGGCCTCAGTGTCTCCACCAGAACTATCCTGAACTGGCAGGGTTACAGATTATGGTGGAATGAGACACCGAGCAGCCTGCTCACTCTCCCAGGTTATACCATTATCAGGGCCACAGAGGGTGATCCCGTGTGAGGGAAGGCAGAGGCGTGCCCTCACCAGAGCCTCCCCATGCATCGGCCCATCTCAGTTTCCCAGTTTCTAGAGCGGTGGAAAGCCAATCCTAATGTATGTGTGAGTGTATGTGACATAGGGAGGGAGAGAGAAGAGAGAGAGAGAAGAGAGAGAGAGAGAGAGAGAGAGAGAGAGAGAGAGAGAGAGAGAGACAGACAGAGAGACAGAGACAGAGACAGACAGAGACAGAGAGCCCAGGTCAGTTAAATGATGATGGTGACTGTTATGAGGATGACAGTGACAATGGCAGTGGCCTCTAAGTGGGTATTTGTGACATGCACCTCTGTGTGTTTTCTTGCTGAGGTCTTAAACCTCTCAGAGAGGTGGGTACTCTGACATACCCATTTTACAGGGAGGAAGACCCAAGCCCAATTAATCACTTGCCAAGGAAGGAGAGTTGGGTAGTGGGGAGCCAGGATCTGCTTTCCCACCAAGACATGTGACCTCACTAGTCCCCACGGCCCCCTGGACCCCAAGTGGATGCCGGTTGTCGTTTAGAATCATCATCTTTGTGCCCGTGTCTCTGCTAACACTCTGCCTTCCATCGCCCATGATCCTGAAGACCCTGGAGGGATTGAATAAGAAGCCCATCCCATTTGCCTCTCTCTGCTCCTCTGGGAGGCTGCTCTCCTGACACCTGTGTTCCCCTGAGGAGATCCTGTGAGGAACTGCAAGCTCCAGATAAAAGCCTGCAGTGGATGAACAGGGAGCCACCCGTAGTGTGCAGTGCCGACTCCCACACAGCCCGCAGCCTGTACAACCTACAGCCGCATTCCAGCTTGCGGCAGGACTCACCAACCTGAGCATATTGACACTGATGAGGCTCATTTTCAGAACAAGGCCGGAGAACTGTGCTTGTGGGAGAGTCTGGGCTTCCCTTTAAAGTCCTTGTGGGGGCTGGCTAGCCATTCCCGAGGATCACAAAGAAGGGTGCTTTATGCACGGACCAGGAGAATTAGAAGTGAGGCCTGCATCTTTGTCTCGCTCTTCCTAGCCTCACCCCTGGCAGTCAGAGGCAGCGTGCGGCAGGGATAATTGTGCAATTTTTCCAACAAGATCAATTTGCTGTAATTTCCTTAAAAGAAAGAGAAGGTGGGAGCCCTGTCAGCCACATCCCTCCTCCCTCCCAGCCTCCACCTCTCTGAGTCTGTCCCCTGGCTGAGCTGCAGTCAGTCCCTGTAGCCACAGGTCGGATATGAAAAGTTGGAGGAGACACCGGGGCTGAGAGGTGCAGGTGGGTGGCCGGTTGCCCAGCCAGGTTTCAAAGAGCAGTGTGACACCTTCCCCCGTGTGTTTCCACTCTGGCTATTTAAAAAGAGTCAAAGGGGGCAGCATTTGAAGTGACAATAGGAAAGAAAAGGAGGAGGAGGAGCAGGGGGAGGAGGAGGGGGAGGAGCTGCCACCAGCTCCAGAGATGGGATGACATGTTCCCATTTCCCTGTGTCCCCTAAAAGGAGGCAGCGTGACTGAGGCTCTACTGAACAAGTCAGCACCTTTGCCTGTTTGATTCTCCCTTTTCATTCCCGAGAAACCATCAAGACTGGCAGTGTCTCTTTGTCTCCCTGTGGTGGGGAGGTGGGGAGCACTTAGTATACGACCCATTTCTGGTGGCTGGTGCTGGTTGCTTGAGTGGCCTCTGAGCTGCAAACAGATGCGGGCAGGGATGCTCACACAGATGTTGACTCTGGGACTCCCCAGGGGTTGACCTGCTCCCTGAGCCTCAACAAACCTTGATGCTGAAACAACGGCTCTCTAGTGAGGGGAGACAGTCAGTAAAGGAATCCATGGGACGTGTAGGGTGCCTCCTGGAAGCAGGTGTCACGAAAAAGACAACTATAGTCAGGGAACAGGGAATGTGGGGTGGCCGGGTTGGTGTTTGAGTGGATGAAGGAGTAGGCCATGTGATGTCTTCTAGACAGAAGAGAATCCAGTGCAAATCCCTGGGCCAGGAGGTTTGATACATTGGCAGGTGATGCTGTTGGGGGGGGGGGGGGGCTGTCCCTCCACTCCATATATAATAGTTACTTTCCTTGTTGTAACAAAATATTCAACACAAACACCTTACTGGAAGATGGGTGTACTTTGGCTCACAGTTTGAGGGTACAGTCTATTGTAGTGGGGATGCCATGGCAGCAGGAGCATGGGGCAGCTAGCTGGTCACATTGCAGCCATCGTCAGGAAGGTGCTGAGAGGTATGGCGGGTGACAAGAGGGTGAATGCTGGGGCTCGGCTTCCTTCCTCCCTTTTGTTTGGTCTGGAGCCTCAGGGGATGGGAATAATGCTGGCCACAGTTAGGGTGGGTCTTTGCACGTCAGTCCTTCCAGTCTAGGAAAACCCTCATAGACACAACCGGAGCTTGGTCTCCCAGGTGATTCTAGGTCGTGTCAAGTTGACAATCAGTATTAACCATGACACAAGCCAAAGTCTCTGAGGCCTTGGTGACAGACACAGATGCAGATGAAGCAGATGATGACAAGAGGCAGACACAATGGCGGAGGGTCCCTGTGTTCCTCCTTACTCCACAGTGGGCTGTTGCTCTCTCTGTGTGCTGCATTCTGTTAGCAGACCCTTGGCAAGACCCCCATTGTTGCAGAAGCAGGATCCCCTAAGGCCCTATTCAATGTTTCTTAGAAGGTTGCCGTATAACACACAGGGCTGGGTACAAAGTCAAACTATCAGGCCACAGAATCCCACACCTAGAATTTCAAGACTGTGACAATAAAACATGAACTAAAATATGTTTGTGGGCTGGGGGGTGGGGGTTGAACATAGGATCCTCATCCATGAAGCCAGCCCTGCTCACTGGGACATTCTGTGCATTCCAAGGGACAAGCCCATGAAATCAGAGGTCCCATTTATAACATAAGAGTATTTGATTTTAAGACAGCCCAGTGACTCACTGAGGGCTCATGGGACCACCCCCATTCTAGGCCCCTGACACAACTGGTGTTGGTGTTTTATGGGGGAGTGTGTGTGATCCATGGGACTGTGCTGGTTTGTTTGTGTCTGAGTACCCTGATGGCTGGGGAGTCTAGGACAGCAAGGACAAGGCTTCAAGCCCCCAGAGGATTTACAGATTTCCTGAGGCAATTCAATAGTTAACTGATGTGTGTGGGAATGACTGGAGGTAAATTAGGAAATGTAGTTCACAAAGCTCCGGTAGCCTCTGGGGCCTGTGGTAGGCTTTTCAAATCTGGCTTCTGAAATAGCATCCATGAGAATGCTAAGCAGTGCAAGCATTCGTTTCCTTGTTCATTTTCAGACAGGTTCTCATATAGCCCAGGTTAGCCCAAGTTTGTAGCCAAGGATGACCTTAAACCCCTGATCCTCCTGCCTCCACCTCCCAAGTGCTGAGGATTACAGGGTGTGAGCCTACTTTAATGAGCCTATCTTTAAAATAAACGAAGACTTGAGCTTTGGCTTAGTCACAGAGTACTTGCCTGGCAATCGAAAGGCTCCATGCTTGATCCAGAGTTCCACAGACAGAGACCATAGTCCCCCACCATCCTCCTAGAAGCAGCAGAGGCTCCTGGAATGTGTATGAAGAATGAGACCTGAGCCACCTCTGGAAATAGAAACTTGGGGGAGGTTCCAGGACCCACCCTCTCATGGTCCTCTAGGGAATTTCACTGTCCCTCAGGTATAAGAATGTTCCATCCATGGACACGGTTTGGGAAGCCAGGCCTTACGATATTCTCACCCATATGGGTTTGGATTTTAACATGAGTTAATTGTTTGTAGCTGATACCTCCAAAGTCCTAAAGGATTCCATGTTATGAGATTTCGCCGAGGGAGTCTTGATCCTAAACCCCCAGGCTGGTTCACCTGTGGACACTGGCTCCACTCATCACAGGACAGGAGTGTGAGGAGAAGCATGTGTTCCTGCAGGTTGCAGGTGTGTGTCTGGGGAAGGGGAGGGAGAGGACGGGACATGTGTGGTGTGTGAGTGTGCATGGGTATGTATGTAGCATGTCTGCACACACATGTGGCAGCCATAGGACAATACCCAGTGCCTTCCGCTGTCACTCTCCACCTTATTTGCTATGCCTTTTAATTTTTTATTTTTATTTACTTTATTTTTATGTGTATAGTATATAATGCATATATGCATACATGTATGTGTGCTCATGTTTGTGTGCCTGGGGACCTGAGATTAATGTCAGAACTCTTCCTCTAACACTCCCCACTTTATTCATTAAGGCAGGGTCGCTCAATTGTCCTGAGCTCAGTGATATGGCTAGTCTATCTAGCCAGCTTGCCCCGGGAGGCCATCACTACCTTCTGAGAGTTAGACTTAAATATGGGATGTCACAGCCACTGACATTTGCATGGTTCTGGGGATATGATCTGTGGTCCACATGCTTGTGAGATGGGTGCTTTAAGACACTGAGCCACCTTCCCAGCTTCCCATCTTGGGTTTTGAGACAAGGTCCCTTCACTGAACGTGATGCTAACCCATTGGCTAAACCAACCGACTGTCCAGTGAGCTCCAGCAATCCACCTTGCTCCACCCTCCAGCACTGAGGTTAGGGACAGGCACTGCTGGGCTTTTAAGTGGGAACTGGGGATCTGAACTCAGCACTCATACTTAGGCAGCAAGCACTCACCCACTGCATTATCCCCGGCCGTTGGGTATGGCTCTTTCAATAACATAAAATAAACCATCTGTTAACATGAAAGTAGAAAACTGGAAGTGCAGACATGTGATAGAAAGCTTTGGACTGGTGGCCAAGAGCTAAGTGGCCTTGCGCCAGTCAGTTAACCTCCCAGGCTTTGATTTCCTCACCTAAAATAAATGGAGCTAATACCCAGGGTTGCGAGGTAAGGTCAGGCAGGTTGTGCCCCGCTAAAGAGAACCCAGCTGATGGACAGGTGAGAGTTGAGACCAGGCTTTGTCCCCCAGAGGAAGAAACATCTTTCTGCACTTGATCCAGAAGCAGCAGGGGTTGAGCTGCTGAGGCTCTGGCTCTGGCCATACCTGCCCTGCTCAACTCATCCAGTTGCAAGGCTCAAAGGAGAGAATGAGAGAGAAAGCCATTTGCAAAGGACACTGTGCCATATAAAAAAGAGACAGGAGACTGGGGGCAGGGGATGGCTCAGTGGACAAAATACTCACCACAGAAGCATGGGGGCCTGAGTTCAGATCCCTAGTACATGTATTAGAAGCCAAGCGTGACAGCATGTGTCTGTAATCCCCACATAGGGGAGCTGGAGACAGGGGGATCCCTTGGAGTCTCTGGCCAGGCAGCTTAACCAGTCGGTGAGCTCCAGGTTCAGTGAGAGACACTGCCTCAAAAATAAAATGAGGCGGACAATAAGACACCCAGCATCAACCTCTGGCATCCCATGTGCACACTTGCTCACACACATGAATACCATGTGTACACACACAAACACCACACACCCAGGGTGTTGTTTTTATTGCTGCTGCATCCTTATGCTTGGATTTCAAACATCTCTCTCAGATGCCCACTGTGCTATTGGAATAGAGAACCCTCTGCACCCACTGCCGGCCATGCTGCGAACTACTCAGGGCCTAGAGAAACGATCGGACTGTTCCGTTGGTAGAGTAGTGACTGCAAAGCAGGTCACCATGTCCTGGAGGTTACTCTGCTGGTTGGCATCATCTTGAAGCACACTTGGCTTCCTTGAGGGTCAGGAAGGTGCTGCCGCTGGCTGCCTCAACGAGCTAGGCTGAGTTCCCATGGGGACCTCCACTCCATGCAGTTGAGCTGCTGGATAGAAGGATAGGGACAGAATAGGGACAGAAGTGCTAGAGGACCTGCAGGCTCTCCTCGCACATGGTGGGCATTTGCAGGTGAACTCAATTCACTTGGGTATGACTTCTGTTTTGTGCCTTAGAAGAACGAAGACCCTGACTGACCATTGCAGTGGGGGCCCAAACTTCCTTGGTAAGACACAGCACAGGCCCCTGCTGATGTGTCAGTACTGAAAGTGAAGCAGGGGATGCACATGTATGGTGTGTGTGTGTGTGTGTGTGTGTGTGTGTGTGTGTGTGCGCGCACGTATCAGAAGACCGCCTCAAGTGCCATGCATATATATGCATGTATATACTATACACATAAAAAAGTAAATAAAAATAAAAAAAATTAAAAGGCATTCAAGCACAGCAGGAATCATTAGCAGGAACGCTCACACCTGGCTTCTTGTGCAGACTCTTAAGTATGGAACTCAGGTCCACACACTTGCTTTATTTCTTGATCCATGTCCCCAGCCCAGGGGAAGCACTTAGCACTTCTTATAA
This sequence comes from Cricetulus griseus, assembly GCF_003668045.3. Classification (NCBI taxonomy): domain Eukaryota; kingdom Metazoa; phylum Chordata; class Mammalia; order Rodentia; family Cricetidae; genus Cricetulus; species Cricetulus griseus. Next base: position 10,596,538 of record NC_048595.1, read on the forward strand.
ACAAAACCATGGCTATGCCAGTTGCCACCGTGTGGCAGGTGTGGACTCTAGCACCCATTGAGATGCACTGGGAGCAACTTTGGGGACACACATGACATCTGTTAAAGGCCCTTCCTTGGAATTCCCTCTTCTTTCCACTCATCTCCTCATTAAAGACCCGAAGCCCTGTTTGGCCTGTCTAGTTGGTGCACATTTGAGCATAGTAAACTGCCCAGTAAACCAAGTGTCCCTCTGGCCCCCTCTCCCCCTCCTGAGTATATAACCTTTTGTTTTCCTCAAAGTATGGGAATGTATTTGGTCTCCCATAGGTGGTCTGAGCATCCCAGGTCACACACAGAAAGGAAGCATCTATTTTACATTGCTGCATTTTGCAAATCGAAAGTAAATCTCTAGCCTCTCCCAAGGTGGGTAGGATGGGTTTTCTCTATGGAAACAGCTCCCCCAAGGGATTTCTGTACCAGGAGATAAGGTGGCTGACTGCCAGAGAGGAGACCACATCTTCAAACACCGCGTAATTAAGTTCAAGCCAGCAGTCTACTTCTGAGGGCCAGGGGGCTCTCTTAGAAGATAAGACATAAGCCATATGGGGAGCTGGAGGAAGGAGCTTGGTTCTAGGGATAACCCCAGTTCAGAGCAGCTGTCCCATTTGCAAAAGGAAGTCACTCAGAGCAGAGGCCCCAGGGTCTTTGGAAAGAGCAAAAAGGAGTGGTGTGGGATTGGGACTGCTGGCCCTTCTGCCCAAATCTGGGGCACTCTTTGGAGATACATGGTGACGTTGGTTGCTATTAATGGGGACATCTTGTTTCTCTATCCCAGAAGCCAATCCCTAGTGACTCATTCCTCCAGAGCCTCCCACGGGAGGCGGGGGCTTAATTAACACAGTGACTCCTTTATCCACGTGAGCTCTGTTTTTCTGCCTTCATCAGAATTCTGATAACACTCTGTGGTTCCCACTGCCCACGTGGGTGCCTTTTTCTGGTTCTTTTTAGACCAGGACGGCTCCCATGTTTTGCACGTAGAATGTGAGTCCACAGTTTGCAGTGTCCTTTGAATCTCCATTGTTTTCATCTTCAGCAGAGGCCCTCACCTAAGAGATCACAAAATCTTGCTCGACACACACAGATAAATTGAAAGTTGTACAGTGGAAGGAAGCTGCCGACTGACTTCTTTGTTAACTACAGTGTGGAACTTTGATTTTTTTCTCTTTCTTGAGTCTTCCCAGATCTCAGTAGTACAGTTTCTTGACAAAGCTTCAAAGTACATGGTTGAGACCAGAGGCGCTCTGATGCCTGAGGTGGCCATGGCTTCGGTAATAGTTTTATAAGATGTGATACCCTGAAGGAACCTGGAGCCCGAACCCAGAGGGACCATGAGGCATTCTGTAGCTTATATGGGTCACCTTTTCACTATCTTTCCCACAATTTGTGAGTGTGCACACATGCGCAGTCTGTGAACATACAAATGGATGCCAGAGGACGCCCCAGTTACTGCTCCATGAGACCTATTCACCCTTTCTTTTAGAGACAAGATCTCTCATTGGGCCTGGAACTCACCACTAGGCCAGGCTGGCTGGCTAGGGAGCCCCAGGCATCCTCCTGCCTCCACTTCTCCAGGACTGAGGTTACTAACTTATGCCACCATACCCAGCTTTGGGGGTTTGACTGGGGTCTGCATGCTTGCAAAGCAAGCTCCACACTCACCGAGCCCCATCTCCTCAGCCTCAACATCACGATCTTAACTAAAGTAAAAGGTGCCTCTTGAGAATTTCGGGACACCCCCCTGAGCTGATTGTCAGGGAAGAGAAGTAGATGTTTTTCCTAAATCCCTTTGATGTCACAAGGTAGGGAAGCTTCTGGTAGAAAGCAACCCTATGTCTTTGCGCCCTGGTGGTGCCTCTTAGCCCACTTAAGCATCCGTGTTGCAGTTTTAATTCTAATCTTCATATCTGAACAACAGGATCTGACTTCTGTGCTGACCTCTGACCTTGATGCTCCGGAGGCTTTCTGTGTGACACCTGCTTGTTCCTTAAACTTCTCTTCATATACAGAGCCCAATGACAGAGTGACGTGGTGATCAGTCAGTCCAACAACTTATCCCCAGAGACCCAAGTGTCTGAGTCTCCTCTCCTCTCTCCGTAACCTTTCCTCCTCCCCTCTCCCTCTTCTCCCCCCCCCCTCTCTCTCTCTCTCTCTCTCTGTGTGTGTGTGTGTGTGTGTGTGTGTGTGTGTGTTAGCCTTGACTATAATTCCTCATGTTCTGTCCATCTTGTTTCAAACAGGGTCTCTCACTCACCCAAATGCCCCAACTGGGCTAGACAGAATGGCTTGCAAGCCTCAGGAATCCACCTGTCTCTACCTCCCTAACTCTGGGATTATAAGTGCGCACCATTATTTGTGACTTTTTAAATGTGAATTCTGGTTATCGAACTCAGGTCTTCATCCTTGCAAAGCAAGCACTTTACCAACTGAGCTGACTCGCCAGCACCCATGAATCAGCTTTTTGTATAATGAAACACCCAAAGCAATTAACTCCCAAAGAGAAAGGATTGGTTAGCTCACCATTCTGGGGGCTCTAGGCCACGCCTGGGCAGCCTCTTACTTTGAATCCCTAGTCAGTGTGTCAGATGGCAGTGGCAGGGAGCGTATGTCAGAAAAGAGCTGGAAGGAGAGAAAGAGAAGGAAGGAGGAGGGAGAGAGAGAATGATGCCGGGCGTTGGTGGCGCACGCCTTTAATCCCAGCACTCGGGAGGCAGAGGCAGGCGGATCTCTGTGAGTTCAAGGCCAGCCTGGTCTCCAGAGCGAGTGCCAGGATAGGCTCCAAAGCTACACAGAGAAACCCTGTCTTGAAACTCCCCCCCAAAAAAAAGAGAGAGAGAAAGAGAGATTAGTGGGGTTACATTATCGTTTGGAGGCACATCCCAACAACCTAACAACCCCATGAAGTCATGCTCCAGGGTGGCACCATTGGGGACAAATTTGGGGGAACCAGGACTTGGTGGGGTGGTTAGGTCAGGGCACTCATCTGCTTTGCTCCTGAGGAGTTGAGTTGACGATGGAGACCTCGATGAGAAGCAACCACAGTGAGATTCCTGATCCTGGATCTAGAATTAAACTTGCAGGGAGAGCCAACATGGAGAGCCTGTCAAAAATGGGTAGGGGCATCCCGGTGGTTTCAGACTGAGAGAGAACATTCCAGAAAGCAAGCAAGTTCCATGGTTGAGTGGGAAAATGCCATCCTCCTCGTGCCTCTCTTGATGTGTAGGATTTGAACATAAAACTCATTGACACCTCTGACACAATTAGTTCCCATCAAGGCAAGCTAAACAGCAGTGACAGCATCATCTTAGCACTAGCTCTATGCCTGGTCTCCTGGGTGACTCTGGTGGGCAAGCTCTACATTGCTCCCATATTGTTGATGGTAAAATCAACATTGATGAACCTCAAAGCTTTGCTTAGGTCTAAGGTGGAAGTCCACTTCCTATTCTGTTTCCTGTTTCCAATTGCACCCAGGCATGTATCCACCATCAGTGTGTGTGTGTGTGTGTGTGTGTGTGTGTGTGTGTGTGTGTGTGTGTGTGTGTGTGTGTGTGTGTTCTTTCTTTTATAAGGACCCTAGTTTCATCAGCTTAGGACTCCCATTAATGACCCATTTTAACCTGATTAAAGACCTATCTCCACATAAGCTTACATTTAGATGCAGATACAACCAAATGATTATATAAAGATAACCTGACAATGCCAGGCCAATTAGACAGAAGTGCTAAGAATTTAAATGTAAACCTTCGGCAGTGTGCAATTTCTAGAGAAAACTTAAGTGTGCACGTCATCTCTTTTTATCAATTAACATTTAAAAGTGTTAAAGCCCCTACATCTAAAAATTCTGAATCTCCTTCCCTGGTTTTCAATTCTGTCTGTGCTCTGGTGGTTCACCCTGAGGATTGGGAGAGCTGGAGTTCTCCAGCAGACACAAGCTTGCAGGCTTGCCATTCTCCCCTGGAGGAGGTGAGATTCCTTCAGGATGCTAAAGTCAAGATTCATTCTGCACCAAGGAACTCACTATCAAATAAGAATCTAAAACATGTATGTACGCATGTGTTGGCACTGGCGTTGCCTCCACCAATGATTGGCAGGCCATCCTTGCCACACAGGCACAGTTGCAGACACTTGAGTGTATATGAGAATTATATCCACATCATCACCACCAAATTCAGACGCCAAACCCCATAGCTGGTAATGGGAAGGTACATTGGGATGGGTCTTCAATTAAGTTGAAGCGAAGTCTTTAAAGGGAAATCTGAGCAAATGTAACTGGTGCCCTCATACGGGAAAGAATTTGGAGACATTGACAAGCTGGCACACAAGCACGCTTCAGCAATTGTGGGTACACATTGTCATTAGCTATCTTTCTGGAGACTTTTAACAAATGATTACCTATTTAAAGTTCATATAGATTTAGGGGGAGAGGAGAAGAAGGGGGTGAATGCACAGGGTAGTACATACACCCTGGTCAGCAGACATCAAAGTTGGAAAGCGGTCTAGAAGATTTCCCTGCTCATGGCCCCAAACTGGGCCAGCCTGAGAGCTGGGAAGATGATCATCAGTTAAGAGTATTTACTGCTCTTGTGGGAGTTCGTGGTTCATTTCACAGCACCCAAATGGTGGCTTACAACCATCCATAATTCTAGTTCCCAAGGACTTGGCAGCCTCTTCTGGTCTCCACAAGCACCAGGAACATATACAGTATGCATTCATACATGAAGGCAAAACATTCATATCCGTAAAATAAAAATAAATAAATCTGAAAAAAGGAACCCAATCAATATGCCAACACCTTGCCCCAACCTTCAATATCCAGAATCATGAGACTGTAAACACAAGGTTTAAGCCCTTGTCTCTTGTACTTTGATCTAAAAACTCCAGCACCCTCCTATGTGGGCCCCCAAAATTTGACTGGGGAGTAGAGCAATGAAAGCAGCTGAAAATAGGGGCTTCCCAAGAACAGCTGGGGTTCAGTCCCATGGAGAGCCTCGAATAAGCCCAGCTGAGGAAAAAAAGCAGGGGTCCACTCTCCATCTGCCTACTGTCCCCAACTTCTCATTGGAAGCCTGAGGGCCAGGCATCTCATGAGTGTGCAATAAGAAATGATTGACACCCTGGGACAGTGAGTGCTCATAAGACTGGGGCTGGACATCGTCTACCATACACCAAATTTAGAAGATGGTCTAGGCATGATCTAGATGTCTTATTCTGAACCAGTGATGTTCCCTGAGACCGGAGTAGCAATCTAGATAAGTGTTCCTATCACCAAAGTCTCTAACAGAAACTCAACAGTCTCTGGAAACAGGAAGATGGATGGGGAATAGCTTGGGTTTAGCCTTTTCATGGTGTTAGTGTATCAATAACAAATGCCAGTCCTCCATGTATCCTGTGTGTATCTGTGTGCCAGCATATGCACAGGTATACACATACATGTGGAGGCCAGAAGACAGCCTCATGTGTCTTTCCTCAGGATGTTGTCTACCTTGATTTTGAGACAGGAGTGTTACGATAAATCTTTCCTACAAAAGCAGCCAAGCCTCACCGACATGTGTGCGCTTTACGACAGCCACCCGCCTGAGTTAGGGCCCCAATTAATACACAGAGAGACTTGTATTAGGTACAATGCTGCTTGGCCAATGACTAGGATTTCTCATCTGCTAGCTCAGTCTTAATTATCATAAATCTATATATTTTATAAGACTTATCTTATTGGACGCCTTATTGGCATCCCTCCTTGCCGGTGGCTCACATCCCGCCGCTGGAGGAGGCAAAGGGAAAAAGGGGACACTTCCTGTTTCTCTTTGCTAAATATGAGTCTCTTTGCTATGTCACTTCCTGCCTGGATCACCACTTCTCTACTACATTTCCCAGAATCCTCTTTGACTCCCAGTCCTCTCTAACTTGCTGTTTCATTGGCCAAATAGAACTTTATTTAATAATCAATAAGATTAACATACACAGTACATTCCCCATCACAGGAGCTCTCCTGGATTGGAAACTCCCCAGTTAAGCCACATTGTCTGGCCAGTGAGCCCTGGATATCTATCTGCCTCCCTGGTGCCTGGATTACAAATGCTGCCCATCCCACCCCAGTCTGCATGAGCTCAGGAAGGAAAGATGACTGTGGTCCCTCACCTTACTCCACATCGTTTACCTCCCTGCAGCACAGTCTGGTGTCTTGCTGCCTCTCCTGCTCTGAGCTCGGGTCAGCAGGATCCAGGGTTCCTTTGCAGGCTGCGGCCCTATGAAAGCTCCCCTGGGACACTTGTGAGGGGCCAGCCTGAGTTCTGTGTCACAGTCACAACTGCTGGTGCAGCAGCCTGGGAGATTGCTTACACTGGGGACCTGTCCTTCTATGAGGTTCTTATCTCTACCCCGTGGGCCACTTCAGCCGAAAGCCACCTCACAGATTCCTGGGTGATAATGCTCACTGGTGTATCTGCAATCAGTACCCGGAGCTGCCTACAGGCTCTGGTCATCCCTGCAGGTCTCTCTCCAGACACTGTTTCTACTTCACATCAGCTATCTAGACGGTTTATGGCTATACCTGGAGATTGCATACCTAGGGTCTATTTCTTCCTATTGCCCTTCACTTTGAGTCTTTATCACTTGTCAGTTTTAACTAGTGCCCCACTTAGTTTTTATTATCACCTTGACACAAACAAGAGTGACCATATCCTACTTAGTTCTTATTATCACCTTGAGACAAACAAGAGTGACCTGGGAAGGAGTCGCTAGTGAGGGGTTGCCTGGATCACATTCAAATTGTCTTGACTGTTGAATGATGTAGGAGGGCCCAGCCCACTCTGGGTGGGGCTGCACTTGGGCAGGTGGTCCTAGATTGTATAAAAATGCAAGCTGAGCTTGAGGCAGGGAGAGGCAGCTAGTAAACAGTGCTCCTCCTTGGCCTCTGTTTTAGCTTCTCCTTAAGTTCTTGCCCTGACTTTCCTCAGTGGCAGATTGGGACCCCAGGAGTTGTAGGCAGAAATGAACTCTTTCCTACCCCAGTCACCCTTGGTCTTGGTGTTATCAAAGTAGCATGCAGCAAACTAGAACAGCTGGCCAATGGAGCTCAAGGACCCCTACACACCAGGATGTACCTCTCATTCTAGAAACAGGGCCTGCCCCGAGCACTGTGGCTGCCCCAATGATTATATATATATATACGCTTTGCTAATATATATATTGTACCTAATACAAGTCTCTCTCTGTGTATATATACGCTATATATATGCTTTCAAGTATACTTACACCACAGCACAAGTGGGGAGATCAGATGACATTTAATATTCACACATGTGGATCCTGGGGAAAGCCCTGAAGTCCTCAGGCTTTGTGACAAACTCCTTTGCCCACTGAGCCATCCTGCCAGTCAGTTGGCCCCTTTAAATCCTGCTAAGATGTCAAAAGATGAGTCCCATTGGGCTATAGAAGCTGGAAGGAAAGTTGTAAGGGTGAGGACACGGAGGCAGTGCAGTTGAGAGATGTGAAGTCATTGTCCAAGCTGGCAGCTGGGCAGCAGATGAGAGATTGGGATGATTTTCTGACCGTGTAAAAGATCTGGAAGGGAGGTATGGCCAAGGGCAGGGGCTAACAGGGGGAACAGAGATTCCACATTGTGAGTGTAGAAAGATAAGGAAGTGGGATGCCTCTGGGTAGTTTGTGCAAGGGAAAACAATGATAAGATCATACTCTGCAGTGTCTGGTCATCAATTGAATAACAGTGTATGAAGAGCATTTCTTAATATTTTGGGTTTGGCGTCCTTTATCGTCACACAGGAGGACCCAGGCATCGAATCAAGGCTCTACGATTGGAAAGAGGAGGAACAGTTGAGTCGGTGTCCCTTAGCAGACTCTGGTCTTTGTAGCACACAGCCTGAGTGTAAGCCACCACACTGTGCCATCCCCGCATCTGTGGGATGAGGAGATGGTGGAGGCCAAGAGTGGGAGTGGGAAGGAGTCATCAGGCAGGTGTGTTCTGGTACTTCCTAAGTCTGGGTACCCAGGAGAACCCTGGGCAGATGAATCTGCAAAGGAAGTCTGTTCATTCTAACTCTTCTTCTAGGGGATCCCATTGAGAATCACAGGCAAACAAAGACCAAGGCCACACTCTGGCTACCACTGGCTTGGCAGATCTACCCAAACCACCATCTGAACTGGGTTCATGCTTGGAGTTTCCCAACAAATGCTTGACTAGATGCCAGGTCCCAGAAAGGAATGATTCATGTATTCACCATGGGTCACTAAAGGAAAGACGTGTGTGTGTGTGTGTGTGTGTGTGTGTGTGTGTGTGTGAGAGAGAGAGAGAGAGAGAGAGAGAGAGAGAGAGAGAGAGAGAGAGGAGAGAGAATGTGTACATGTGAGTGCAGGTGGGAGACCAGAAGAGGGCACTGGATTCCATGGGGCTGGAGTTACAGGCTGTTGTGAGCAGTCTGCAATGGGTACTGGGAACCAAACTGGATAAAAGCCTACAAAAACCTGTGTTTGCATGTATGTTCGGTGGCCATTTTATAAGAGGGATTAAACCCCCTCCCCCAGAGGAAGGGCAGAGACTCAGGAAACTCCCTGGGGTTATAGAAACCATTATAAACAATTGCTGGGGTGCGAACAAAGAGATGACTCAGCAGTTAAGAGGATGGGAGTTTGTTTCCAGCACCCACATTAGGGAAAGTCACAACCATCTATAATTCCAGCTACATGGAATCTGGTGCCCTCTGCTGGCCTCTACAGGTCCCTTCACACATCTGTGCAGACACACACACACACACCACCACCACCACCACCACCACCACCACCACCACCACCACCACCACACCACACCACACCACAGGGGAGGAGAGGAGATTCTTCCATGATGTAGCTGCCTCCAAGTTGCACCATGGTCCCCAGAGATGTATCTTTCCTGAGTATGCTGGGAAGGGATTTTTATTATAGCTGCCTTTGTCACCATGCTCATCTTTAGTTTTCTTTTTAAGATTTATTATTTTTGTGTGCGTTAGTGTTTTGCCTGAATATCTGTGAAGGTCCCAGATAATATGGAACTGGAGTTATACATGGTTGTTACATGGCATATGGGGGCTGAAATTGAACCCAGGTTCTCTGGAAGGGCAGCCAGTGCTCTTAATCACTGGACCATCTCTCCAGCCCGAAAGAGCTCTCTCTCTCTCTCTCTCTCTCTCTCTCTCTCTCTCTCTCTCTCTCTCTCTTTCTCTCTGCACATCTACATATAGGCACTTTCCAGGAGGGAGTACTGCAGAAAACATAAAGCGATTTACATGGTGGAGCACGTACATGCTGAGAAAGAGACCCAGCAAAAGCAGAATTGCCCGTGGGGGTTGTTGGGAGTGTTTCACTAGGGATGAGGCCAAATGGCTTTTGACCAGTATTACCTAGGAATGTGCTGGGTGAAGGATTACCCTGTCTGCTGTTTTCTGAGCATGGAGTTGCTACCAGGAGACCCTCATCTCCATGATTTCAAATGCACTTGAAGAGATTGGTAAGTGAGTTTAATGAGCCCCTTCTGATTCTAAGCTTGAAAAAAATGATTAAATACATTCCTGGCTTTAAGCAAAATCATGGTCAGAAGAACTCTGCCCAGTTTAACTGGCAATGGCCTCTCTTGGGAGAGCTTCATCATTTGTGCTCCAACTGGATGCTCCAATTTACAAATGCTTTCATTCTAATATGAGCCACAGTGTGCTCTAGGAGGTGCTGGGGAGAGCATTATGTCTTCACCCCCATTAGTCTTGGGAACTGCTGGGAGGGGTATTGGATCTCCACCACAGTGTTCTAGGAGGTGATGGGGAGAGGGCCAAGTTCCCACCCATAGTGCTCTGGGAGGTGCTGGGGTTCCTACCCATGGCTCTATTCTTGATCATCATCCATCCACACCCCCTTACCCTTCCTTAGTTGTCTCCATCTCTCTGGTTCCACATGAATTTCCATTTCCCAATTTTCTGACTTGCTTGAGCAAAGGTTATTTTCCTGATAGAGGAACTTGGCTTAACTAGAGCTATCATGTGATGCTAGCATGGTCATGATAGGTGGAGGGGTGAGGGGCAGCACCTACCTTACAAACTCAAGAGCTGAGCCTACCAAGCGGGGAGGGTGTTTGTGCTCCCAGAGCAGAGTCTGGGAGGAGAGGGTTTGGCTGCTGGACACCCCAAGTGTTATCCAAACTGCAAATCCAACTCCATTGGAGCTCGGGCTCTGGACCAGAGTCACAGCTCATTATTCATGACATAAGTGGTGGAATGCATTTGACTCTCAAGAAGGCAGGCAGACAATCTGTGCCCAGACTAGGGCTCAGTTTCTGAAGACGGGTATTGTTAGAAAGGACTAAAGTAAAGAGAAAGATTTGGGGAGACCTTGGGCCTGCGGGGTCTGTGAAAGGCTAGACGAGTTAGCACCATTTGGAGAGAGGGGAGGTGGTGGAGAGAGAAGAGGATGAATTATTAAAGAGGATGGTGCTGTTCTAACCCAAATCTGGTCTTTTGAGAAGCAGGGGAGCTGGTGCCCCATGCTCTAGTTCAAGTCCAAAGCCAAATGGCTGGGCAGAAGCCCGATGCCATGGAGACTATCAGAGAGAGGAAGTCTCCCTCATCAGGACCTTTGTTCTCATCTGAGCCAGGTCATGTGAGGCTTCCTCACCCCGGGAAGGGCCTCTTGGCTTTACTCAGCCCACTTATCCAATGCTTATTCCATCCACATACACAAACCCAGAATGTGCTTAACTGAATATCTGGGCACCCTGCAGTCCAGGCAAGTTCACACATCAGTCATCCCTCCCATCTGAGAACCTGGAGGGAAGACCTGAGCTAGACATGAGGACACAAAGCTGATCAGGTAGCAAGGGACAGACTCCTAGACTTGAGGCTGGAAAGCCTGACAGGTATGTATCATGGTAATGTGTGATAACTGGCTTGATCACTGCTCATCATGCCCAGTGGATATGGGTCATACCCATCATGAGTATGAAGCAATGGGGTCGAGCCCATTGCTGCTGTTCAGGGACATTCAGGAACAGGTTGCAGCCTCTGAGTTTCCCAAATGCAACTGTCTGAGACTAACCTTCCCTCCTCAACCCTGTGTAACAAGGAACCGATAACTCCCTGTTCCCAGGCAACCTGGAGTGATTCAGAAAGTAATAATGCTTGCTGGGAAACAACACAGCCATATAGGAAGAGGGAGAGAGGTTGGAGAGAGAGGGAGGAAGAGAGAGAGAGAGAGAGAGAGAGAGAGAGAGAGAGAGAGAGAGAGGAGCATACAGAGTATGAGCCATCCCTACAAAGGGGAAGTGGAAGAAACATAATATCCAGAAAAAATAGAAATAAAAATCTAATACTCTATATTAGTACTCTGTATTATGGCATTTCCCTCCGCTATAATAAAGAACTAAATTGTGCAGAACAGACATCTGCCGATTGGGCATCTCTTTGAACATCAGAGTGGCTGGAGGAGGAAGATGCTGGAGTAAGCTGACATCTTAGGGAGGTTTACCAGAAGGCAGAACTGATCTGGCTGAAAGGAAAACAGATGAGTCACGCAAGTACGGATATGAGAGAGGTCCAGGGGTGGGAGAGGGAAGTGGCATGGGTGAGCAAATGCAACAGGTTCTAATCGTAGGTCACACAGTTTGAATCTTCATCAAATAACACTGGAGCTGAACGGTGGTCTCCATACTGCTGACTTTTATGTTTCTCTAAAATAGGGCAAGCATCTCTCACCTGGCAAGATGAAAGCGTGGAAGCACATGGCAGAGTATTGGCCCACTAAAAGTATTATTTTATCTTCATCTTTGTGTGTGTGTGTGTGTGTGTGTGTGTGTGTGTGTGTGTGTGTGTGTGTGTGTCCATAGGGGAGTGTGTGTGCATGTTTGTGGCATGTACACACACACACACACACACACACACACACACACACACACACACACAGGTCTTTAGTTTCTGGCTCTCCCCTTGGGATCTCATCAGATTTCACTATAGCTGCATGTTTCTTTCAGCCTTTCCTGGCAGCCTGCAGGCAGGACTGAACCCTCCTATTTCTGGATTTGTCCCCATGTCCTGGTTCAGAACTGGATTCTCGGGAGGAGTTCAACAGACACTTGCATGAGTGCATAAGGACATAATCCTAGAAACACATCTGACTTAAAAACTGTTCTCAGTCTTTGAAGGGTCATAAGTTGGCCAACTCTGAAATATCCAAACTGGAAGAGGATGGGTACCATGGCAACCCTTCTCGCCCTTTTGTTTGTCAAACTGGGTGGCCCTGTTCCTCCTTCCTGCCTGGCTGCATCAGTGACCAGACTCCCCCAGGCTTTGACCCATTTCCTTAGCTTAAATCCAGAGAGAATCAAGACAGCCCAGCCCAGAGCATCCTCCTGCTAGCAGGTCTCTTCCTGAATTGTCACTTCTCCCACCCCATCTCCCTGAGTCCGTCTGCCACCATAGGCGTTGAGCGTCAGGGAGGGTGTACGTGCCCAAGCATTGCTCACAGGGACTCATGCAGCAATTGTGCATGGTGTGTGGCATCCTTCCTCCTTCCTCTTATCAGTCCAAAGTGAGGCAAAGCTCCAATTAATGGGAAACAGACCCATGGGCGAGTTTGAGAGAGAGAGGAAAGCTGACCTCTGCACTCCTCCCTAATCAGATTAGCAGAGGATAAATTGAGGGTGATACATCATTTTTATCTCTTATACCAATTCCAGTCAATTGGTATTGGCTGCCTAGACCACTGTGTCCTGAAGGAGTCAGAGGCTACTTGGTAGCAGGGAATCAGAAAACCATACTAGGATCAACTGACAATGTTTGCCATGGACCTGGGAAGGGGAACAGAGCCAATCACCTGTAGAATGACAGCCACAACACTAGACAGAGGTGCAGATTGCTCAGAGGAGCAGAGGGGCTCAACTCCTAACACAAGGACACACCTGGGTACTGGGAATAAGTGAGCCATGTTTTCTCAAATGGAGAGGAGGAGGAGGAAAAAGAAGCAAGGTCGCAGCTGCTGTTACCCAGGCTTTCCTCTCCATGAACGTTCTCATTTCCTCTCACTTTCTTTCTTGATTTCATCTACCCCCCTGAAAACCATGTCATGAGGTGTCAACACTCCAGTGGTGGCACCAGGGACATTCTTAGAACAGGAACAGGAAATCTTGTATGTTGCTAGAGTTTTCTTTCCCACCAGGTCCCACCACTCTTCTCAGCCCCAAATAAACATACTGGATGCTATTTTAGTTATAAAACTGTTGGCCGGTGGCTAGGGCTTCTTATTGGCTAGTTCTGTCTTAATTGTTAACCCCTTTCTATAAATCTATGTATTTCCCTGTGGTCTTGGCTTTCGAGAGAATGCAAATACTTTTGCATTTACATGGCGTCCCTCTCACGTTACCTTTTCCAGAATTTTCCTTATCTTTGTCCTGCCTATCTTCCTGCCTCTATTGGCCAAGCAGTGTTTTATTCATCAGCCAATAAGAGAAACATATATACAGAAGGACATCCCCCATCACACGTACCTCTCACCTGTGCCCCCAATGCCTTGGCGAGGACCTCCAGACTCAAACCTCTGAGTCTAAAGGCATTTTAATGCCTGGGTCCTAGGGCTGGCAGCAAGTGTGGCACAGGGCAAAGTGTCTGTGTGGCACAGGGCAAAGGGCACATGTTACCCACAAGACTTCTGCCCTGAAGCTCATACTCGCCCTTATGTGTTTAAAGACAGGGTCTCACTATGTAACTCTGGCTTGTCTGGAACTTGCTACGAAGACCAGGCTGAACTCAAACTCACAGAGATCCACGTGCCTCTGTCTCCTCAGTGCTGGGACTTGCTCAGTGCCAAGCCTTGCTCTGTCTTTTTGAACCAAGCTCTACACTGGATGCTAGGGCCTATGTCACCCCTCAGAGTGGACCACAGTGCTGCAACATTGTCTGTAGCACCCTAATCTCCCAGAGTAAGTGTGCTTGCACATGGAAGACCCCTGAGACCTGAGCATGGCCAAGAGAATTAGTCTTGAAGTTGTTCACTCCCAGGACAACTGTCTCCTTCATCTGGCTCTGGTTAGCCATAAAGACATCAGTGAGGAAAACATCCTGGACCCTAAACAAGGCCTTCAGGCCATATTCTGTGAACGTGTTCCCTGGCCTAAGAATGAAGAGCTAGCACCTCAACATGTCCTACAGACTTGGGATGCCCCTTTCCTCTTGTCTGATCATCCTGGCCCCAACTTGAAGTCCAGGTCCAAGGCACTCCTCCATCCTGACTCTCTTTGCTGGGATGCCGAAGATGCCCAGACTCCTTCTCATCAAGACCTGACTGACACAGAGTGGGAAATGGAGCCTCTTAAGTGACAACAATGAGGTTGGATTCTGGCTTTGTCTTGAGACTTTTGGGGTGTTGGGGTAGTTAAGTTGGTGAGACTCCAGTCTAACATGAAATTTGTGTGTTTCAAATATGTGTAGACTTAGTTGTGTACATTTTTATACAATGTTGTGTATGGTGCCAGGTTTTGTTTTGTTTTCCACTTCTGAGTTGTGTCAGCACTCAAACTCTCGAGACTCGGAAGCATTCCTGACTGAGAACTCTTGAGTTAGGGCCACTCTGCCCATTTCTTGCTGTGTATATAGTCTCTTGGCAACCCAAGAGCTTGTGTTGTTTGTTACTAAGGGTCACACCCAGGGCTTTCCACATGATAGGAAAACATTTCATCACTGAGTTCCAACCCGTCTTTACAAATTTTGCTTTGAGACTTAGTCATACTAAGTTGCCTAGGCTGGCCTCAAACTCGATGTAGCCCAGGTTGGCCTTGAACTGGGGAGCTTCCCACTTCAGCCTCTCAGATAGCTAAGATCAAGACCTGCAGCACCAGGCACAGCTACGAAGAACGTTTTGATGAATCTGATCTCATCACAAATTTGATCTCACTGAGGCACGAAACAACCTTGAGTTTGGCAAGTATCCCCCATATTTCCAATCAGACCCTGATTCTCAGAAATGGAAAGGAACTTTCCCGAAGCCATCTGTGTGAAGAGGGCAGAGCCGGGGCTCTGTGCCAGACTGACTGACCCTGTCTTCTTACAGCAGCCAGGCAGTCTTGTCTGGCTTGTCACCCTCAGTCACAAAGTCTGTGACTAGTTCCTAGGACAGGTTTTGGTAACTGGTTAGATGCTTTCACGGCCTTTTCTAAGGCAATTCTGTTGCCTGACTGGTGCTTGGAACCCAGCTGCAGAGAGATTGATCACATTGCATATTGGCTGTTTCTAAACATGGTCCCTGTGTTCAGGGTTCTTTTGTCCAATGTTCAAAACTCCTAGGGGGGCTGTGACATTAAGGTAATTACGGCTTCATTGGAAGCATTTGTGGGGTGCCCTCTTCTTAACTGAAGACACAGGGCAGGACTAAAGTCAGCATGTACAAGGAGAGCGCTGAATGGGGTGGGGGTGGGGACCCAGCAGAGTCCAGCTTCTTCTCCCAACAATCACCCTTAACTTATTTCCAGGAATGTCCTTGCTCATGGGTTGAGAGGAGCACGAGATGGAGTGAGCTAAGGAAACAGACTGTGAAACCCTCCTCAGAGGACCCAATGCTTTAAGATTCCAAGCCCAAGTGTTCTCCCTTAGGAGGAGACCACTCCCCTCAGTGTCATTGTCCCAAGTGGCTCAAGAGAAAGGAGCAAATTGTTGTAGCTTTTCTTGCTTCATCTCTCCCAAAGTTCCAGGGCACCAGAGCATGGCACTGGGAGGCAAGATGGTGTGTGATTTTAGGGCAGGAGACTCCCAGATTTCCTCCCAACAAGCCTGGGTTCAGGAAGCTCTCTGTTCCGGGGACAGCATTCTCTCTCCACCAGTGCTCCTATGTTCATCAAAGATCATAGCACCCTCTCAGACCTAGAACCTTGACCTAGGAGCCTATTCAGAACTTAAGACGCTTGGCTCCCGACCTGAAGCTCCCTCTACTATCAGGACCTCACTAGTAAGACTGATGTATGTGGAGTGCATCTAATATACAGACACACAGACACACAGTAAGCACTCCGTAAATGTTCATGGTTGTGATGAGCAAAAGTCCTTAGCATTGGCAGCCTTCATTTTCCCCTTGGTTACACTCTCTCAAGCTTCTGATGCATCCTCTCTCTCTCTCTCTCTCTCTCTCTCTCTCTCTCTCTCTCTCTCTAGTCAGGTGTTTGTGTGTAGGTTCATGCGTGTATATATGCATGTATGTACATGTATGTGGAGACCAGAGGTCAACTTCAGGTGTCTCCCTCACTTGCTCTCCCCTTTGCTTCTCGTGGTTGTTTTGAGACCTTGTCTCTTAGTCTCACCTGGAACTTGTTGACTCAACTGTACTGTTTCGCCTGTGACTTCAGGGATCCTCCTGCCTCACCGTGCTGAGACTGTGCCCATACTCCACTGTTCCTGGGTTTCTTAAATGGGTTGTGGGGATTGAACTCAGGTCCTCATGTTCACACAATGAGCACTGAACTTGGCTGTCTGAGCCCTGCTTCTAGCCCTTGACATACATTACGACAATTTTCCAACGATGCTCTGTAACGAATCACTATTGCTTCTAAACTCAATAAGAAAATGCAAGCCAGCCACAGACCTCTGTCCCTGTGGGAGATCCAGCAGGATGTTGTCCTCTCTGACCCACCAATGATGCTTGAGAATCGTAGTCCTACTGTACCCTGCAGAGTCAAGAGCTTGCCCACAGCGCAGCTCAGACAAGGGGGCCTTTTCATAGGACCAGCTCAGGAAACAGCTGGGGTAAGGATCCTTCCCTTTCCTATCACCCTGTACTCCTTTCAATGGGATGGGACCACATGACTAGGTTCTAGCCAATGGGATGTGAGCAGAACTGACATTCAGTCTCTTAGAAAACAATGGATCCCCTCCAGTGCCACCCTCTATGTTTGAGCCATGTGCCCGAGACTAGAGGTGAAATAGCTCAAGGTGGCACCAAAGATGTGACAAAGAAGGCTCTTGGCCCACAAAGCTATCATCAGAGATTCCATTTGAAAAGAGAGGTTCACGAGACCCATTAATGGAAAACTGTTATGTGAGCAACAACGCATCCTATTAATGTTATTCTTTCTGTTTGGTTGAAGTACTGAAACCTTGAAACTCTTAGACATGGCAGTTGCCACCCTGCAATAATAGAGCAACAATCATGGATGCTGATCTTGGAGGGAAGGGGGTTCTATGTCCATCAGAAAAGGGGGCTGACTAGGAGGAAGAGTGGGCAAAGCACCGAGTGAGCCATAACCTGGATAAAGCATCAGTCAGACTGTGCAACTCACCATGAAAATGCGTGCCATAGCCCGATGTTAATAGCAAAGCCCACTGCTCTCCATGAGGCCCTTGGTAGGGCCAGAGAGTCCCCTCCCAACCTGTGCACAGTGACCCAAGCCTTCCCAGAGCTGGGAGCTGTGGCTTATTCTGGAAAGTTCCTCCAGAGATCTTGCTGACTCCCTTAGGTGGGATCAGCCTTTTTTCTGCTTTCTGTCAGTTAACCTAGGCATCCCTAGAAGGGGGCTGTGGGGATGACTCAGTGGGCAAACCATTTGCCTTGTGAGCATGAGGACCTGAGTCTGATTCCCAGAACCCATGTAAAATTGCTGATTATATAGGTGCAGACCTATAATCCCAACACTGGGCAGGTGGAGACAGACAGATCCTTGGGGTTTGCTGGCCAGCCAGTCTATAATTGGTGAGATCCAAGTTGTCTTAGGGTTTTATTGCTGTGAAGAGACACCATGCCCATGGCAACTCTTATAAAGAAAGTATTTAATTGAGGTGGTGGCTTACAGTTTCAGAGGTTTAGTCCATTATCATCATGGCGGGCAGCATGGTGGCCTGCAGGCAGAGGTGGTGCTAAAGGAGTTGCTGAGACTCCTTCGTCTTGCAGACAACAGGACGCTGACTGACAGACAGTTACACTGAGGGAAGCTTGAGCAAAAGAGACCCCAAAACTCATGCTCACAGTGACACACTTTTTCCAACAAGGCCAAACTTAATGGTGCCACTCCCTTTGGAGGCCATTTCTTTCAAACCACCACACAAGCCAATGGAAGGCCCTGTCTCAAAGGAAGTAAGTGATGTTTCTGAGAATGACATTGAGGTTGTTCCCAGCCTTCACATATATGTGCATATAAACATGTACTTGCACATACAACACACAAATATACATGTGTGCACATATATATGTAGATTTCGAGGGGGAAAAAAAGCTCATAGCAGAACCTTCTGGGAATTCTCATCTTAAGGAACAGTAAGGGCCTAAGTTAAGAGCTCTGGAGAGCTAGACAGGTGGCTCAGCAGTTCAGAGCACTTGCTTCTCTTGCAGAAGAACGGGGTTTAGTTCCTGGTACCCACATGATGGATCACAATGGCCTGTTAACTCCAATTCCAGGGGATCTGGCTCCCCCTTCTGACCTCCGTTGCACTGCACACACATAACACATACACAAGTATGCAAAGCGTTCATACACCCAAAATAAAATCAATAGATCTTAAAAAAAAGAAAAAGCACTATGGGCCTAGATTGTGGCCCTGGGCCTCAGGTTATGTCATGACATTACTGGTTGGTGGATCCCAGAGTAGAAACATCTTCCACCCAGCATTGCTTTGGGCTCTGAGTGAAGGAGCTGAGTTGGATTAGACACCACAAATTGATAGCTGAGAAGTACAGCCTGCAGTACGTGTAACTTGTCTTGCAAGTTAGTGTTAAGTGTTACAATTTTTATTAATTAGTTCCCAGCAGCCAAAAATTGAAGCTTTTCTTTCCTAGCACTGCACACACAAAAACTAAGGGTTTTGTTTTGTTTGTATTTGATTTTAAAAAGTCTAATTGCTCATGAAACATCAGCAATGTCCGACATGTATTCCCTGTGAACAGTAGTTGGCTTACCTCTCCAGACATTACATATGTCCTCTAGTTAGTGGCAATCTTTCTCTCCACAGACTATCCATTCATGTTTGTTACATGCCTGAATAGTCCTGATTGGCATTTGAGTGTGAGTCCCTAACGTGCATTACCTCCAGAAGCCCCCTCTGCCCTGTGAGGGCAAACAATGCCACATCACACTACTGCATGGTCCACTGTAGTATGACCAAGTGTGTCCAACACACAGTGGCTTCTAACACCACTGTTTCATTTCTTGGAGTGTTGAAGGTCAGAATTTGACAAGGCTTGGGTGAACATTTTTGTGTTTTGCTCTATACTGGTCCGTGTTTTCTATCTGCTGAGACCCAGTTGCTGACAACAGTGACTGGAGTGAGGAAGGGTTGATTTCAGCTCACAGTCTGGAGAAGTCCATCACATTGGGGAGCCTGAGGCAGCTGGTCACATGGCATCCACAGTCAGGAAGCAGAGAGGGATGGATGCTGGTGCTCAGCTCAACTTCTCCTCTTCAGTCAATCTATGAGCCCAGGCCCCTAGGATGGTGCTTCTAGGGTTTCTAGAAACTTCCTCACAGACATCCTCAGAGGCTTATCTCTGGTGATTCTAGATCCTGTCAAGTTGACAGCTATATATAACCCACGTGACACGCTTTATATTCAGAGATGTCAATAGCCTGAAAAGAAGATGTAGAAAAAGAAAGACTTGGTTCATGCATCTGAAGACCAAATAATAATAATAGTAATAATAATAATAATAATAATAATAATAATAATAATAATATAGATCAAGTCTGTGTTAACCTCAGAGAGATTCAAGAGTTCAAATGACACTGTCAGGATTCTCACACACCTAAGCATTCCTCTAGGCTAGTGACACTCTCAGATGACTCTGTCTGTCCTGCCAGCTCCCAAAAGCTTTTGGTTTGAAATGCTACTAGAAAATAAGTCTGTAGCAAGCTTTCTTGTCGGGCTATCACCAGCCCACAAATAACAACATGGAGACTTCTTATTAATTATGAAAGCTTGACCTTAGCTTAGGTTTTTTTTCCAGCTCTTATACTTATACCTTGTAGCTCTTATACCTTAAATAAGTCTGTCTCTATTAATCTCCATCCTGTCACACGGCTCAGTTACCTCTTCTCTGTACCATATGTCTGGCTTGTTTCACGTCTCCTGGTATCTCTACCTCTCTTCTTCCCAGAGTCTTCTCCATCCTCAAAAGTTCCACCTAGTCTCTCCTGCCTAACTATTGGTTTCTCCTGAGCACTGTGACCTGAGAGAAAGGAATGTTCTTACAGAAAGTCCCAGGGGTCTGTAAGCCAACGACAGCAAGCAAATACACACCGCACAGAACAAAGAGTATAGACTATGGAGGGATTGGGCTCCAATTTTACCAAAAAGCAAGCAAGCTACTGGGAGGTCATCACCAGAACCTGGGGCTCTTCCCCTGTCCTGCAACCACCTACAACCTACTGCAAAGGGTGCTCTGTGCCTGCCTATGCGTCCTTGTGTAACTGAGCACTGGAGGAAACCAGAGACATGGCCAGGAAGGAGTCTGGCTTCACCGCAGAGCTGTGCTTCTGACCATTGGGATCAAAGCTAAATGGGGAAGCTTGAAGAGAGTGTGTGAGCCAGCAGAGTATAGAGCCGGAGCTTCCTGGATTTCCCTGTCTTGGGAAATTATTTTGACCTCAGAGGCTGATGGTTAGTGGTTTGGCCAACTTGTGGGCTCCAATCTTTGACAGCCGAGGCATGCCTGTGGGGAGGCAGCAGTTTGTGAATATGGCCCCTGAATGGTGATGGCTCACAATTCTTGTCTTTATTTGGGTTCTTGTTCCAATTAAGATCACAGTGGATTCTCAATCTTGGGCTTCCTCTTGACAATAGGGCTGGATGGGAATGAATGCTGGGGTTGTCGTAGCTGGCTTTCCCCATCTCCTCTTATTCATTTCCCTCCCCGTTTGGCAGAGGCTGATAACCAGTGTGGAAATCAGATAGTTTCCTTCATCCAGGACTTTGGTTAAAAATAGGCCTCACGGTTTTTGATGGATTAAGTAGAAATTCTTATAATATGTTCCACTGAGCACTATAATCCATAAACTCAAGCTCAAAAAAAGTGAGGTATAGCTATCACATTGCAGGGAGACGAATATAGAACTAAAAATGAACTTCTAAAGGAAGCTGGGTCTGATAGTGCATGCCTGTAATCCCAGAACTTAGGAGGTAGAGGCAGGAGGATCAAAAAGTTCAGGCTCATCTTCAACTAGATGGCAAGTTGCAGATGAGCCTGTGTTACATGAGACCTGGTTTAAAAAGAGAAAAAAAAAAGTCCAAAGAAAATGAATGCATTCCCCCTTATGAAACTATAAAGTGTTTCAAAAGTTATTTTTCTATAAAAAGTATGGAGGCAGCAATCCAAAGACAGCAATAGGCTGAATGTAAAACACAGTAGGTTTATTTACCGAGAATGAAAAACCAGTCACCCGCCCACAGTTTCCAGTGAAAACTGAAAATTAGAAACTTGGTTGTGTGTGTGTGTGTGTGTGTGTGTGTGTGTGTGTGTGTGTGTGTGTGTGTGTGTAGAAGATCTGAAACCTTTACCATTCGTTTCCATTCCATCTCATTTTTTTAGATAAAATGAAAGGTTATTTTGCTAGCAGAAAACTGTTATTGTTGCTAAATTTGCTAAGAAAATTGGGCAATTTATCAGTGGAGATGGCAACAGCAAATAGCCCAGCTTGCCAGAGGCTGGATGTGCCGCTGTCAGCAGCATTAACAAGTTATAATAGGACAAAGAAATCCCAGGTTTCAGGATGGTGGCGTGGATTGAGGAGTCGTGGGCAGAAAGGTAGATGGCGGCTGCGTCTTCCCGGGAGCATCACCTGGCCAGTGCAGACGTTCCTAGGAAAGAGGTGATGCTCATTAGCATTTGATGGTGGGTAGCCAGACAAATCTCTGCACTTTATGCTACAAATCTTCCTGGGAGATTTGGGGGGAAGAGTCAGGATTAAGCTAGTGTTTTCTCTGCTCGTGCTGGGTTAGCCCTTCCTTATCTTAGCTCTCTGTGTTGGTTTGAGGCTTTGAATAATGGCTTACTTTGTGAAAACACCCAGCAATCATGTCACAATTGGGGAGGAAATGGATGGTGTCACATTGATAGGGTGAATGTTATTTGGAGTGGATAAGTGAGTCTGGGAGGATACTGTTGAGTGGCAAAGCCATTGTTATCGACTATTTTGGAGGGATGCATTTAAGGCTGCACACGTACATAATTCATAGACAGTGTATTTGAGAAATGTCCGGCAAGGTACAACAGATAAGAATGAGAATGGATGCGGAGTCTAGACTGATAGCCCAGTTTGAAAGTCATGTTATGAGATGCATCAAATACACATACAGGCAAAATGGGATGACAACTGCATGGAAGAGACCCAAAGAGCCTCCCCGGGAGAGGTG
The DNA here is from genome assembly GCF_003668045.3 of Cricetulus griseus. NCBI lineage: Eukaryota > Metazoa > Chordata > Mammalia > Rodentia > Cricetidae > Cricetulus > Cricetulus griseus. Next base: position 10,618,922 of record NC_048595.1, read on the forward strand.
TTGCCATGGTCCCCTCTGCAAACGCGTATCATGTGAGGATAGCAACAAATTGTTGGGGAAGATACAAAGATGCGGAGTGTAGGACATAAATGGACAAATCAGCCATCACACATGGACCAAGGAATGGAGAGATGAGAGGCCATGCCCACCATTGTGGATCCAAGCCTGTCCATCAGAATGGGTGATTGTCTGTCTTAGTTAGGATTTCAACACCATGACCAAAAAGCAAGCTGGGGAGGAAAGGGTTTATTCAGCTTATACTTACACTTCCACATCCCAGTCCATCACCAAAGGAAGTCAGGGCAGAAACTCAAGCAGGGCAGGAACCTGGAGGCAGGAGCTGATGCAGAGGCCATGGAGGGATGCTGCTTACTGGCTTGCTCCCCAAGGCTTGCTCAGCCTGCTTCTTATAGAACCCAGAACTTAGTGGTGGGTCCCAGAGGTGAACCACTCACAATGGGCTGGGCTGTCCCCCATCAGTCACTAATTAAGAAAAAGCCCATAGCCAGATATTATGGATGCATTTGCTCAATCAAGTTCCCCTCCTTTCAGATGACTAGTTTGTGTGTCTCGTTGACATTGCCTTTGGAGAAAATGTTGCACTATAATCATGGGTATGTTTACACACACACACACACACACACACACACGCACGCACGCACGCACGCACGCACACTGTGCCTCTCCATTACACCACCACTCTCTATTCTATGGAGCATTTCCAAGATGGTGCTGTCAACTTCTGCCTTCTACAGTCATTTCCTTGCATAATCTCCTCCCACACTGAATAGACAGGGTTTGTGCCACCAAGAAATGAATCGTGTGCTCCCAGGGCCCCAGTGGCCATGTTGCTGGGATATGCAGGAGCCCCACAGAGAAGTCTGCATGGGGAGGTGTGGACACCTCCTGCCGGGGTCCACATGAATGCACCATCTTGGAACTAGCTCTTGCAAACCTAGTCCAGTCCTTAGATGATGGTAAGCCCAGGCACCATTGTGACTGGCACCTCCCAAAAAGCCAGAACTACCTCTCCAAGCCACTCCCACACTCCTGACTCACATGATAGGAACTGTTTATTATTGTACCCCAGTAAATTTTAGGATAATTTGTTATGCGGCAGACGCTAACCAATACATCTGGCTATAATCCTTGCTTTGAGATTTAGTTCTACAATTATGATGTTTAAGTGATTCGCACTTCAAAAAAAATATTTTTTCTCATTAAACGGGCATTCCATAGATTGATTTCCATGCTAGTGTGCAATGGACTCTAAGTACATTCCCCAGGACATTCTCAGCTACCCTCCCCTCTCTTCTCCTCCCCTCCTAGTTCCCCTAGATAATCTTGCTTCTACTTTCTTGCCATTTATGCTAATATGGTCTTAGTATCTATGTAGTATCTTGGACCCACAAATAAGAGAAACTGTGATATTTTGTCTTTCTGAAACTGACTTAATTAGCTTAATAATATTATTTTCAATTGCACCCAATGAAATTTAAGTTTTAATTTAAAAAAAGAGTTCCCCAACTATAAAACATCCAATCCAGAAAAATCCCCAGCTGAATTCAACCTGATTGCTACAAAAAAAAAATCTAACACCAGTGCTTCTCAAACTAGTCCATAAAATAGAATATCAAGACAGAATACCAGACTCTATCCAAAGCCAAGGTTACCCTGATATCAAAACCAGATAAAGACACAGCAAAGGAAACAATTATAGGTCAAACTTTATATGAAAAGGTGGCAGACAGATTAATGCAGATTTTGATGGAGAGGAGAAAGCTGTGTTTCCCTACACACTAGCCCATAAAGTAGTGTCCTCCTATGTAACTTTCCCAGAAGGATGAGAGCTGTGACACACCCAAGCTCATGATACAGAACTTGGCTTTGTGCTGGGTGACATGAAAGAACCATGGGATAGCCTTGAGCAAAAGAGGAATGGGATATTCTCACACCCTAAAACACTTAGCACCTTCTGACACACATACAGGATTAACTTTCAACATGTGGCTAGAGGCAGGAAACCAAAATTCCAGATACATCGGAGTGTATCAGTCAGTTACACCACAGTAACAATCAATCCCTGGAGTTCAACCCTTCAAACAAAAAAGGCTTCACTATTTTTTGTGCTCCTTTTCTAGTGCAGGGCAGAGGGGTCTTGGCTCACCATACTCACTCTGGAACCCTGGGTGACTGAGCCTCTACCATCTTGAGGCAGCACCAGATCAACGTGAGACTTCCAATCTGAGACACAGCCCAAGCAGTGCAGGGCCCGAGCAGCTCTCCATCAGTTCATCAGCTAAAACCAATCACATGGCTACACCCTCTGGCAGTAACCGAGGAAGTGGTGTTCAGCCAATGCCTGTAGACAGAAGAGATGGGAGCATAGATGCACATCGTAAAATCAACTACAAGGAAACATCACAGTGCAGAGGGGACAGTCACAAGATGGACATTTGGGCATCACTGACTGATTTGCCCAGACCTCTGTTCCTCAATACCAAAGGGTTACAGTGAGATGAGTGTCCTAGTTCTCTTTTTGTTGCTGCGGTAAAACACGCTCACCTAAAGCATCTTAAGGGAGGTGAAGGATTTACCTGGCCTATGATGACAGGTTGCAGTCCGTCATTTGGGGAGAGTCAAATTCTAGAACCTTAGCAGCTAGTCACAGCAAAGTCACAGTCTAGAACTAATAGAGGGCAAACACACCCTTGCTTTCTTATTTTTTGGTTCCCTCTCAGCTTGTTTTTTTTTTTTTCCTTTCTTGAAACCCAAACCAGAGATCAGCACATCCCACATTTGGGGTGAGTCTTCTCATCCCAACTGATGATCAACACAACCCCACGCAAATATGTCCCTAGACCAACCTGACCTAGACAATTCTCAACCAAAACTCTCTTCTCTGGTGATTCTAGGTTGCAGCAAGTTGATAATTAAACACTCCCCATCATAGCACATCCGGAAGAAGCTTTTCCTATCCTTAGAGAATCAGTAATTGCCCAGGAGCATATGTGTTCTAGGTACCCTTACTGGATGCTGTGAAGATACAAAGTCAACTACAATCCTTCCCTTCAAGGCAACATTCAATCTCGCAGCTTCAGTACAATCCAGAGTAAAGTCTTTAGAATAATTGTCATTTAATATGTCCCGGAGATAATTGTCCAGTTAGGTTTCCCAGTGTTCTTTTTCTCCCTGTAGATGAGATGAGAATGTCCATCAAATGTCAGTTCCAACTTCTCCTTTGATTCCTCCTCCATGAGCAGCATTGACAGTTGAGTCCCATACTCTTGGATATGCTACACCTTGGTTAGCTTTGGGACATCATCTCAGGAGACACAGATAACGCACCAGTTAAGTGCCCAGTTAAATTAGAAGTTCAGGTTAATAACAGATAATTGTTAGCATAAGGATGCTTCTGTTTGTTGTGCAACTTTCCCTGAGCTGTTAATTTTTCACACTGAACAGGGAATGTACAGCAGACCCAAATCAACCTAAGTCTAGTTATTGAATCAATAACACAGGCAAGGATTACTTACAGGAGTGTGGGTGACTGACAGGCAGACACGTCACTGAAAGCCCACCCCTAGCCTGGATGATGACTCGTGGGGGCTGCATCTCTGGAGTTCTCTTGAACAACTTGCAGGTGATGGGGTGGGAGAAGGGCAAAGAGTCTCCTCTCCCTAGAAATTGATGACTATTTTATAGTCCTGGGAAGAGGCTTTTTCTTGTTTCATATGTTTCCCTGATGCCTGTGAGATTTGTTCATTTCTTGAGCCTTGTGAGTTTCCTTGTCTTTTTTTTTGTACAGTTCATTTTTATTACAGATACCAAGACCATTGTCTCATGGTGTCACATGACTCCTATGATGCGTTAATCTAGGTTTTAGCACTGACAATGAAGAAGGGGGATGAGGATAAGATATGTGTTACAAATTGCTTAATTAATTAATGGGAGATATGGAAGAATGTGTTGGTAGATACAGGAGAAGATAAATAGGTTCATCCATGGAGAGGTCATAGATAGATATTAGATGGACATGTGGTTGGTTAGATGGATGCATGGAAGGAGGGATTATTAATGGCTATAAGTGGTGGGTGTTCAGTGAGTGTGGGGATATTGGATGGATGGTAGATGGATATTAGATGGATTGCAAATGATAGGTGTCTAGTAAGCAGAAGGACATTGGATGGATGGAAAAAATGATAGCTTATAGATGCATTGTAAATGGTGGATGGCGAGAGAGAAGATAGATACTTGGCGGGTAGACCTGTAGACCTCCTTTGGGAGTTTTTAGCTGATACCCTTCTTGGCAGAAAAACCTTAAGGAGCCACTAACCTTTAGAGGCTTCACTGGCTTCACCTGAGAACTGGACTGTAAGCCATGCACTATCTCAACAGGATGACACACAGAGGGACTTTGTCTTCTGAGGCACCATCCAGTGCTCAGAACCCCTCCATCATTATTCATGTCCTGCATCCTGCCTGACACTTTGTAACTTGCGTGGTCCAGCCATCACTCTCCCCATTGCTCAGCTCCAACCATTCGGACTCCTACTCTGCGCCTACACCCGGAAAAACAAAAACATTTTCCCCAAAAGTCTGAAGATGCTTGTTCATGAACAGAAGAAACAGTATAGTCTGCAGAGCGATTCGTGTTACCCAGAGCCGCTGTCTTCAAGTCAGAATCATGAATTCCCTTTGATGGGTTTTTAATACGGCGAGTGTGCCTGTGAGTATTCATGAATAATTAAACTGAGTTTAAACCTAAGTTGGAAGACACGCATTTCACTGGCAATGGTGTGAAGCCAAGGGGAGCCCAATGGGTGTCTTTGTTACACTAAATAATTTTGGGGGAAGGTTTTTTTTTTTTTTAATTTCCATCTCCTCCATCGGAGGAATGAAAGCTTTGATGGGCTCCTAGGCGCACTGTTGTGCCTTAGGTGGTTTTGTTCAACTTGATCAAAGAAACAAGAGGATGGGGACTGGGCTTCTGCTGTGTGGTCCTCACTGGAACATGTACTGCTCTCTTCCAAATGCACCTGGGAACCCAGCAGGTGAATCCACCCCCACTATCCTGCAGAGGTGTTCGTAGGTCATGTGATGCAGAGACTAGAGGTTTATACTCCTATGTGATTTCAGTGGAGAGCCCCTCACTGGACTGTCACTCTGACTGCTTGGCAGGACACCATTGTTCGGCATCAGTCACCAGGCTTATTCATGTTCCTCCTGCCTCATTGTGGACAGCTATTGATCTCTGTGCATGACTCTGCCCTTGGCCTCAAGCTCTTTCACAATTTCTTCCCCGATTTTCAAATGAACTTGATCATCCCTCTGGTGGTTGGAGTTCATCTTTGTTCTTTGGACAACAATAGATGATTCAATGAATGGTGTGTCACAGAGCAGGAGAGACGTGAGGGCGACCTTTAGTAGATTAAGTATGTCTTCCCCACCTCTCTGTGGCACCGTGGAATTATTTTCAGAAGACAGACCATAGGGAAGGAGCTATGTGGAGCCAAGTGTTTCCCAAAATTGTGTTAGCAATTACTTTTTTCCATACGGTAATTATTACTGATAATGATTTCCTATAAATTGTAGCCATATTAATATATCAGTGAGGATATAATATATTCAGTTGGGTTAAAAGCTTCCGAAGAACATGCCTGATTTTATATGCCATCCTGTCCAACTTCCAAATCTAAGTCTTGGCTAAGTCCCTGCCATGTGAATAGAGGAGACGATACAGCCATCCAAGAAGGTTTCAGAAGCTTTGCCTCATCCTGTAGTATCGGGTTCCCTGCCCACTTCCTTCAATTCTTTCTCTTGTTCAATTCTCTAGCCATAGTGGCTCATTCTTAATCCCCAAGAATACCAAGCCTGCTCCCACCTCAGGGTTTTGCACCTGTTTTCCCTCTGTCTGGGATGTGTTTTCTGAAGAAATGTGACTGGAATCTTCCTTTTCATTATTCATACCTCAGTGAGAATGCCACCAGCCTAGAAATGCTTAAGATTATCTATCCTTTGCAGTTCTCTCTCTCTCCCCCCCCTCTCTCTCTCTCTCTGTCTCTCTCTCTCCCCTTTCCCTCCCTCCCTTTCAAATGACTTGGATTGCCTTTTTTACACTGGTTCTGGGGACTGAACCGATATCCCGATGTCCTTGTGGTTTCAAGGCAAGTACTTCACCAAGCACCCAAATGGCTTCTCACAACCACCTGTTACTCCAGTTTCAGGAGATCTGACACCCTCTTCAGACCTCTAAGAACACAAAGCAGTCATGTAGTCCACACACATACATGAGAACAAAACACACTCATACAAATAAGTAATTCCTTTTTTTTTTTTTTTTTTTTTTTTTTAGAAAAAGATGGCTGAGCCCGGCGTTGGTGGCGCACGCCTTTAATCCCAGCACTCAGGAGGCAGTGGATCTCTGTGAGTTGAGGTCAGCCTGGTCTACAAGAGCTAGTTCCAGGATAACCTCCAAAGCCACAGAGAAACCCTGTCTCAAAAAAAAAAAAAAAAGAAAGAAAAAAGAAAAAGATGGCTGAAGAACATGAGATCACTTTTTCAAGTGCCCACCAAGACAGTGAGAGCAATTCAATTTGGCAAACAACTGCTCAGCTGCCCAAGAGCTGAGTCAAACACAGACAGGAGATAGGAATGATTGGCATGCCCTGGGTATCTGTGTGATGGGGTGCGGAGTCACAGAGGGCAGGGGCAGGTCTGTGCTGGCAACTACGGAGGGCGCGGCCAGCCGTCCTACCTGTGCTACAGAGCGGGGCAGCTATGCTGCCCCCGTGGATACACCCACCACGAGGCAAAACCTACAAATTCCCAGAGTGACAGAAAGCCCAGCTACAGGTAAAGGCAGCACTGTACTGTTATGTAGCCACCAACAGTGGGTTTGCTGAACCTGCCACCTGCTCACAGTTCTGAACATACAAGAGAGAGAGGCATTGGAGTACACACTTGCAATAGTGTGTCACAGAGAAGAAATTGGGGAAAGACCACATTCAGAGTTTTTTCCAGATGCACAAGGCACAGTGGAAACTCTAGGAAGCACTCGTATTGACAGAATAGTCTGGTTACACGTGCATACGTGATAAGTCAGCTGTGTTTGCATGGTGTGTGTGTGTGTGTGTGTGTGTGTGTGTGTGTGTGTGTGTGTGTGTTTGAGATAGGCTCTCACGTAGCCCTAGATGACCCCAAACTTTCTACACAGACAAGGATTACCTTGAACATCTAATCCTCCTGGCCCCACTTCTTGAGTGCTAGCTAGGATTACAGATCTGTACCACAACATCTTGCTTATATGGACCTGGGAATTGAACTTACGCATAGCTTATGCATAGCAGGCAAACACTCTATCAACTGAGCTACAGTCCCAGCCAAATTTTTCTTTTATTAAAAAAAAAACAAGGAGTAAATAAAGAAGTAGTAGATCAACCTCAAATCATAGAGGGGGTCGGCTATGGTACCCAACTTCTTAAGTTCAAATCCTGCCTCTGACTCCTATGTTTTGTGGCATCTCAGGCAAATTTCTGCTCACTCCATTTCTGCTCCTGTAAAGGGGGGGGGGAGGAAACAAACCCTGTTTCCCAGGAGATGGGGAAGGAAGAGATGAATTAGAAAATCAAAGACTTTTAAAGCACTTAGCCCAAAATAGGGGCTGTTAAAGGTTAGATATTATTACTAATGGTGTGGTTGCTATTGTTGAAGGTGATTAAAAGTGGCTTGGTACTATGCTGGTTTTCTAGAAAGTTCCATGAGGAATGAATGAGTGGCAGATTCTAAGTTCTGACTACTGAACCTCAGAGGTGGTCACGGAAGGCACACTTGATTTCTAGGACATCTCTTGTGATCTCAAGTGCTCAGGTGGTAAAGACGGAGAATGACAGTGGGCTGCGCTTCTCACTGGAACACTGCATTGGGGGATTAATAATTTACTGAGCAGTGATGGCAGTCCTCAATTGTTTAGCAAAGGGAAGGGGACCCAACCCAATGTGAAAAAATGGGAATGGTGGCTAAAATGGGAATGGTGGCTAATAGAGAGCCCTGTTTGGTGAGCTGCGTGCAGAAGGAGCTGAGTTTGATGCCCAGAACGAACATTTTAAAAAAGCCTCGTGTGATGACACACACCTGTAATCCCAGTGCTGGGAGAAGGGGCAGAGGCAGGAGCAGGGAGTATGTCAGTCTTGTTGACCAGTCAGTTCAGTCCAAGAGGTGAACTGGTTCAGCCAGGTTCAGCCAGGCTCTCCAGGTTCAGCCAGAATCTCTCTTTCCAAAGAATTAAGTGGAAAGCAATAGAGACAGACACCAGACAGTCAGCCTTTGACTGCCACACTTGAACATGTACATAAACCACACACACACACACACACACACACACACACACACACACACACACTGACACACGTACACATACACATACACACACTCTCACAAGATAGGTAGGTAGGTGGGTGATAGATAGATAGATAGATAGATAGATAGATAGATAGATAGATAGATGATGGATACATAGACAGATCATAGCTAGATACATAGATAATAGACAAACAAGGAGGATAGCTCCTAACATAAAACAACTGAAGTTGTCTCCTAGTGTCCATGTACAAATATATGCCCATGTTCCCAAGATATACAAGTGACCTGCACATACACCAACATGTACATATACACATGCACACACACAAGCATACAAAAACTGGGAACTGAATACACAAGGCAACTAGAAACTGAAGAGAAAGAACAGAGGGCTACAGATTTGCTTAAACTGGAGAAGACGGTCAGAGCAAAGGAGGCTGGAGGATGCTCCTATCTTTCCAGGGAATGTTCTGGACCTCAAGAAACCCAGGTTAGAGCCCTAGCTAGGGGTCCGCAAGTTAGTTGGTCAAGATCTACATGAAAACAGTGACACAGGAGAAAATTGTGTGTTCTTTGTGGGGAAGTCCAGGCAGATGGGTTAAGAGATATGTGTTCTTTCTGAAGTGACAGGGTGGTGCCAGGCTTCCTCAAAGCTCCAAGAAGGTGGCCAGAGAACTTGCAGGTAAAAGTGTTGGTTGACTGGCAGCTTGGGGGTGGCAGGGAGCTGTCTGAGCAATGGTGGGCCACACAGGAAGAAGCCAGACCCAGGAGGGCCATCCACCAAGTCATAGATTCACCCTATCCTCTCCCAGCCCCCAACCCTAACCTCCAGCCAGAGACAAAAAAGCAACTCCAACAGGGCCACCAGGGCCCAGAGGAAAAGCCAGCCCATGTATAGATATGCAAGGCTGTGCTTCTCCCAGGCACTCAGAACTGGAATAAAAGCAGAGAGCCTAGGGAAGACAGGAGTCCGCACTCGGCTCTGCTCCGCCTCTGTGGCATTCTCTCTTCCAAAGATGTACTTACTTCTCACACCCTCTGGGAAACAGATAGGAGAATGGCTCTTCATGCTGAGCCTGACTGCTCCAGAAAGCATCCCCTGGGGGTTAATATCATCAGAGAGGGAAGGAGCTGGGAGAGGCCTTAGCAGGAAGGCACCAGGGGTCTTTGTGGAGCTGTGTTTAGTGATGGTGGTACAGAGAGATGACTGTTTCCTCTTAATCAGTACCTGGCAGGACCTCCGGTGGCTTGCAGAAAGGCAAAACAGAGGGTTGCATTTGTGTTGTGTCGTGCATGTATGTGATGTGTGTGGGAGTATGGACACATGTATACAAAACATGCATTAGAAGTCAGAGGAGAACCTCTAGTGCTGGTCCTTGCCTTCCACTGTGTTGAGTATCTTGTATCTTGTCCATTGTTACACGAACCAGGGTAGCTGGCCTGAGGGAACCTCAAGATTTTCTCGTCTCTGCTTCCACTTCCTAGTGGACAAGCACTATCCAGGAGCATGGATGCTACTGGTTCCAGCATTTAAGGGGCTCTGGGGGTCTGAACTTAAGTCATTAGGTTTGTGTGGCAAGCAGTGGGTGTGTGGCACCCACTGAGTCATCTCCCCAGCCTAAAGTTTGTTTATGTGTGCAGTGAACAAGTGGTTTCCATGTGCCCCAAGTCAGTAGGAGCTAATGGAAGCCTGTGATCAAGATCATGGGCTCTGGCTTTGGCCACCTGTGTTTATATTATGTACTGCTAGGCAAGGATCCTTGGGAAAGAACATAGCATTCTTGTACCCTAGCTCCCTCCTTTATAAAGTTGGACAAGCAGTTTCTGCATATGGAAATACCCTGAGGCTTTACTGGATGAGCACACACAAACCCCTCTAAGCTTTCTTCCCACCATGCCTATGTGCTGAGGCCGCTGTAAACAGTGGCTGCTTTCCTTCTGATTTTGTTCCCATTCAAGTTTACACTTTAATTGTTCAGCACAAGGCCTCAGATTTGATTTCTCTTCCAACAATGAAAGCCACCCAAACCCTGGGCCACTTTCCAGCAAACAAGATTTAACATGAAAATATAAATATTGGGAGGATGGATGGGAGATAAATATGTGAATTTGTGGATAGATGGATGGATGGATGAATGGATGGACGGACAGATGGATGGGAGGATGGATGGATGGAGGAAGGACGGATAGACGGATGGAGGGACAGACAGAAAGAGGGATGATGGGTGGATGGATGGATAAGGAGGAGGATGGATGGGTGGACAGGTAGATTGAAAGAGATACATATATATATATATATATATATATATATATATATAGAGAGAGAGAGAGAGAGAGAGAGAGAGAGAGAGAGAGATGAATGAATGAATGGATAAAGGCTTACAGCATCAGGAAACACTCATGGCATCATAAGTCAACCAATTAAGGATAGAACCAAAGAGCAACTCACTTGCAGCAGCTCTTCTGTGTAAGATTATGGTCTCTTTATTCCAGAAGACACCAAGGTAAAACACAGGCCAGAGCTAGGTTATAGAACCCAGCCAGCGCGGCCAGAACAAAAGGGGCCAGGGTCCCCACGTGCAGCCCCTTAAGAAGCTCTCTTACATCACCCCGGCTTTCCTTCACCCCGCCCTTATGGGCGAGTCCCGGGTCCACCTGGAACCTGTCCCAGCACTATTGGGCGGGGCTAGGGTGTCTCCCTACAATTCCCCTTTTAGTCTAAAAGAGGATTAAAACTTAATAGTGTAAAATATCCAAAACTGACAATCATAAGGGTGAAATACAAGAAGATACAATAATCTGCTATGGTACATCCTATGTCTATCCTAGCTAAGTCTTAAAGTCATGTGGAAAAAGTGTCTAACTTGAACACCTTCTTCCAATCCCAACTCTAAACAATAAGAAGGTCATTCTTAACTAGGCTTACACTACCCTAATACACAATAATGGGGAACGGGGGCGTAGCATCTTCTAGGTTACTTCCTGCTGAAATGGGACGATGGTAGTCATGTGGGGGCCCTGTGGGAAAAAAAATGCCAGTACAGGGAAAGTCTCTAATGAGTTATGTCTAGTCCATGTTAGATGAGATTTGTTTGATTGAAGATCTACGTTGAAATCCTCAACTTGATTGAAGTCGTTACTCGAGGTTCTGGTTGGAGTGTCAGTCGAAACGGAGTGAGTTGAATCCAGTGTAGTCGGGGAGGTGTAGTCCAATTCCTTTTCCGGAGCATGCAGGGATTGCTGTCAGGCTGGGTCTTGTTGGCTGTATGGGACTCAAACATAAGTGTCATCAGAGAAATGTTCACTTGTTTATGTATGTGTACCGGGAAAGGTACCTTGACGAACCTTGACGAACCTTGACGAACAACGATTATGAGAGGGTGTGAAAGAAAAAGCCAAGAAAAAACAAAGATAGTCCTCTTATTCTTCATTTATTCTGTATTATAGCAATTGGCTTCTTGATATAACACAGAAACTTTTAAATGTTGTTAAATAACATGCTTGGATTTTAGAGTAGGAAAGCCAAATCCAACTCTAAATCCAGTCTCGATTTAGTTGAATAGGGACTAGGAAATGAATAGACATAGAGTTATTCGAGAGACAGCTGTAAATTTTACCGTATAGCACGTTCCTTTTGTTCGATGGTTATAGCTACGTTCTTTCCTTGAGTATCCATACATGTAGTGTCCTTTGACTTATAGAGGGGGGTTCCTCAGAAAATACCTGTCAGTCATCCTTGTCGAGGGGGTTGTCTCCCTCAACTCGAATCTTGATCAATTTTGATGGTATCCAAAGATTTTCTTCTCCTGTGGAGACAAATGCAAAACCCCTACCCCAACGTAATACATGTCCAGGTTTCCATACCGAGGTCAGCACATCTTTGTAATACACTGGTTGGTTCAGTTCAGCAGTTTTTTCCATAGTCCAGTGTCTTTCCGCAGCTGTCTGCCCACTGTCATTGGCATTAAGAAAGTTTAGCGTTAATAAGGCATTATGCAATCTATGTTTGGGGGGTTTCGACTTACCAGCTTGCCTATGGAGCATCTCCTTAAGTGTCCTGTTAGACCTTTTGACGACTGCTTGTCCTGTAGGGTTGTGTGGTATACCTGTGACATGCTTAATGTTATAATATTTGAAAAACTGTTCCATTTTTGTGGAGACATATGCTGGAGCATTGTCAGTTTTTATCTGCGCCGGTATGCCCATAACTGCCATCACCTCCAGTAGGTGTGTAATAACGGAATCAGCCTTTTCAGAGTTGAGAGCAGTAGCCCATTGGAAACCTGAGCCCGGCTAGCTCAGTCGGTAGAGCATGAGACTCTTAATCTCAGGGTGGTGGGTTCGTGCCCCACGTTGGGCGCCACATGTAAGATTATGGTCTCTTTATTCCAGAAGACACCAAGGTAAAACACAGGCCAGAGCTAGGTTATAGAACCCAGCCAGCGCGGCCAGAACAAAAGGGGTCAGTGTCCCCACGTGCAGCCCCTTAAGAAGCTCTCTTACGTCACCCCGGCTTTCCTTCACCCCGCCCTTATGGGCGAGTCCCAGGTCCACCTGGAACCTGTCCCAGGACTATTGGGCGGGGCTAGGGTGTCTCCCTACACTTCTGTGATGCTTATCTTTGAGGTTTCTCCCCTCTGTGATGTTTTCTTCACTCTGATGATTAGTTCTTTTGTTTTACAAAACATCTTCCTTGGCTACAACCCTACCTGTCTGTCCAGTTTCATTGCCTGTGTCCTGTGGATTTTATCATAACACTGTTACACAGACCTATGTCAAGGAGTCCCTCCCTTTCCTTTGATTCTAGAAGTTTCTGGTCTTATATTTAAGCCTTTGATCCACCTTGACTTCACTTTTAGATATGACATGAGATGTGGTCTCTTCTCAATTTCCTGTACATGGACATCTGGTTTTCCCATAAAGACAGTGACCCTTCCTTCCATGTTCTCTTCTTTTTAGATTATTGACATGTGGATTTATTTCCTTTTCCTAGTCTTATTTTTCCGTGCCAATATTATGCTGTTTTCACTATTGTTGCTTTGTATTATGCTTTGAAATCAGATCTATTGTGCCTTTAGCTTTGTCGTGTTTGCTCAAATATCCTTTCAAGTAGAAGGAAAAAGTCCAACAAACCTATTGAACAATACAGTGACTGTAGTAACAGTGTAGTGTGTGCTGGAAAATTGTGAGAGCAATAGATTTTGAGGAACAGATTCTCAGCACAGCAAAGTAACCATCTGAGATATCCATGTTAATTATTTCAACTTAGGCACTCCACAGTTTGTATTTGAAAATGTCAGACTCTACTCTGTAAAAAACAATTCTGTCAATGGAGAAAAAAAGCTTCGTTGTGGTGTTTCCTGAACCAAATGCAGAAAAAAAAAAACTCAGATCTTGCAGTGGCCATAATCCCCTGTGGTGCTATGTAATGATAATCCCAAAACTCATTGGCGTACAGTAGCATGACATGGGTCATGGTCTGAAAGCCAGCTGTCTGATCCTGTTGGTCCAAGACTCACCAAGACTCATCCCCTGTCTCTGAAGTCTTGGCTGGGCTTTCTCATGTGCTGGGGTCTCATTTGGGCCACTATGACAATTTAGCCTTGCTCCATGGGGCTCCATGGATACATTTCCGTAGCAAACATAATAGTGTGAGTGGAGATTCTGGGATGATTTATCCAGCTTCTGCTTGTTCCACCTTTGCTGCCATAGCCTGGCCAGTGTGTGCTACAACAAGCAGAAGTCAGGAAAAGGAACAGAAACCCCAAGCCCGCCCCCGTGCAAAGAGGAAGGGATGCAAACTTGTATAGCAGAGAGCTTGAATCCAGGAAAGGGTAAAGAATTGAAGGCATCTGTCAGTCAAACTATCACAGTCCAAAAGGGGTGACCAGCATTGATTGCAGGGAAATACACAGGGAAATTACAGTAGCATCAAGTCTACTGAAAGGAAGGCCAGGGTCACTCATCAAATGGGAACCTGGAGTTATTAAATGGAAGTATTAAATGATGTGACCCTGTGTGTGTGTGTGTGTGTGTGTTGTGTACATGTATGTGATATATACATGTGTACAGTATATACATGTATGTGGGAATATGCACATTCATCTAGGTATGTACATAATGTGTGTGCAGATATGTGAGAGTGAGTGCCTCTGTGTGTGTGTGTGTGTGTGTGTGTGTGTGTGTGTGTGTGTGTATGTGTGTGTGTGTGTGTGTAAGCCAGAAGTCAACACTGAGTGTGTTCCTCAATCTCTCTCTTATTGTTTGAAGTCGGGTCTCTCACCAAGCCTGGATCTCATTGATTCCCCTTGAATGAGGAGAGCTCATCTCTGCTCCCCTGTGTTGGGATTATAGACACAACACACTTCCACACATGAGTGCTGAATTTTCAGACTCAGGTTCTGTGCTTGGATAGCAAGCATTTTCCCAAATGTACTGTCTCCTTAATCCTAAGTGGTGTAATCATTGTATGAAAATTTGGGGGGGGGTTGGTTTTGTTGAGACAAGTTTCTTGTTGCCTAGGCTAGCTTCCAAGTTCTTATCCTCTTATATCTATGTCCCAAGTGGTGTGACGGTAGGCATGCACCACCAGGCATGGCTCCTTTTTATAACCTTTACATTTAGGGAAACATAGGTTTTCCTGTTCTACTCTTTGCTAACACTCAGGTCTTGAAATCTCTCCAAGTGTCTAGCCTCACTTACTTTAAATAAACCCATGATTTAGCAGTCATTTTACCCTATGACCCTAATCTCCCAGGAAATGCATAGCCAAGTGAAAATTCATGAAAATACCTTTAAAGAAATTAAGCTTCCTCCTCATCTCCAATAGCTTTGACTCCAAATTGTAGATGAAAGTTTGAGAACTCTCTCTGCTGCACCCTCTCAGGGAGATCACAAATGAAATTATTCTCAGCGTGATGGATACTATGGGATCCCACATCCCCACTAGCCCCACTGGTGGTTAAAATCCTAGTGCCTACTCTAGGCTCCAAGAAGATAAATTGAAGATGGAAAGTGAGACTCCATAATGAGAATTTAGAGCTCTCGTTGATTCCTGCCTTGGCTCAGACCAAAGCCATCTTGGGAACACCCTTACCCTTCCCCCCTGTTGTTTTATAAGCTCAGTCAGCCACTTTAATAGCTTGCACATTTAAGATCCATAAAAGATAATGCACAGTGAAGATGCTCCAGTCAGATAGAGTGGACAGAAAGTCCTTCTGATAATCAATTTCAAAGCAGGTAATAAGAGTTGACGTTGCAGACACTATGACTTCCAACTGGGGAGGAGAGTTCTGTCCTTTGTCCTTCCTGCTTAACTTCACAGCCCAGCCTGGCTGGATTCAGAACACTGGCCACCGGGAAATACTGGGCACCATATGTCTATTAACAAGGCTATCTGTTTGACCTGAAGCCTAAATTCCTTGGTAGCTCCCTATAAATTATGGGTTATGCCACTTTAGCCAAACCAATTCTTCACATTCCATGTAGTTTTGCTTATGACCAAGTTTCACAGAGAAATCCATCCACTGGGTGAATGTTCAGGGGAAACAGAACTTTTTTTTTTTTTTTCCTTTTTAGAGGGTTGCTGAAATGATGTAGTTAAGAGTCTATAACTCTAAGCTGACAGCCATCATGATGAGTTCTCTTATAGCTCATGAGGATGCCAGGGCTCAATCACTTTCTTCTAGTCGTGGCAGAGGCTTAGATCACCTCCTTATTTATTTGTTTGCTTATTTAGTGTATATGTGTGTGCCTGTGGACTACATGTATGGACACACATTACAGAGAACACGTGTGGGGGTCAGAGGGCAGAGGGCAACTATGTGGAGTTGGTTTCCTCCTTCCACCTTTACATGGGTTCTGAGGAGTAAACTAAGGTCATCAGACTTGCAAGGCAAGCATCTTTTACCCACTGCGGTGATTTGAATAAGTATGTCCCCCATAGACTTACGTGATTGAGCACTTGGCCCACAGGGAGTAGCATTATTAAGAGGAAGTATTTCCCTGTGGAGGCAGGCTTTGAGGTCTCCTATGCTCAGGCTATGCCTGCAAGTTACAGAACTTGCAGCTCCTTCTCCAGCACCATGCCTGCCTTCACACCGCCATATCCTGCCATGATGATAATGGACTAAACCTCTGATACTGTAAGCCAGGCCCAATTGAATGTTTTCCTTTATAAGTTCCCATGGCCATGGTATCTCTTCACAGTACTAGAAACCCCAACTAAGACACCCACTGAGCCATGCCGCCAGCCCAACCTCCTTATTTCGTAATCCCAACACCCAGACTCTTCGGTACATTATCATAAAGGAAACAGTAGATGCTGTGACAGTAAGGTTTCCCTGTCTCTAACCAAAAGATCAAGGCTAAGCTACATGGTGAGTACGGGGACAACCATGGCTACATAGTAAGACCCTGCTGAAAGAGTGGAGCACAACACAGACGGGGAAGTATGTTAGTTAGGGTTTCTATTGCTGTGAAGACGCACTGCAGCCATGGCAACTGTTACAAAGGAAAACATTTAACTGGGGTGGCTCACTTAAAGTTTCAGAGGTTCAGTCTATCTCCATCATGGTGGGGAGCATGGCCACCTGCAGGCAGACATGGCGCTGGAGAAGGTGCTGAGAGTCCTACATACGGCAGGCAACTGGAAAATGGTCTAAGAGTCAAACTGAGGGAAGCTTGAGCAAAAGAGACCTCAATCTGTCCCCACAGTGACACCCTTCCTCCAACAAAGCCACACCTCAGCTCCCAATAGTGCCTCTCTCTATGAGCTTATGGGGGGCCAATTACATTCAAACTAACACATTTGAGGTGTCTGTAAAGTGCTTGCCACAGGAGCTTTGATCTCTCTACATACATGAAAAAGGCTGAACACAGTGCTGCATGTCTGGCATCCTAGGGCTGGGGAGATAGAAACAGTGCGGGACTCAATGAGCAATCCTGAACTCATTGGCCAGCCAGTCTAGCTGGGCCAGTAAGCTTTAGGGTCAATGAGAGAGCCCGGTCTTAAATAACAATGTGGAAAATAATTAGTGAGGACATTTGATGTCAACCTCTGTCCTCCAAAGAAATGCAAATATATGTAGGGAGGGAGAGAGAGAGAGAGAGAGAGAGAGAGAGAGAGAGAGAGAGAGAGACCGAAAGTCCCACTTTTAAAACAAAGCTAGTACATAAACATTTTTATTCAGTTATTGACATAGCTCAGTCTCCTGGGAGAACATCTGTCCACCCACCCTCTTTCCCATTTCAGCTTCATGCCTCCAAGTGACCAAAGGAACAGACTGAAATGCTGACGCCACATACTTTCCCATTCATGCAGAACACAGTGAGAGAGGGAGGGGTGGGCTACCTAGGGCTGAAGCCAGATACCTTGATATTGTATTAAGCAGAGGAAGAAACTAACTGGACATGCTGGAGCAGCCACCTGTAATTCCAGCACTTGGGATGTGGAGGCAGTAGGGCCATGAGTTCAAGGCCAGCTTGGACTACATGTTGAGATCCTTTTAAATCCAGAGCTAAAAGTATCCCTTCCTTACATTGCTTTGGTCAGGGAACGGTGTCCCAGCAATTAGAAGTAATGGATATGGGGTTCTGTTGATCCCTTTGATGGTGGCCAAATTGAGTTCCTTTAATAGGGTTGTGTGCATGTCTCCACTCTTGTGTCCTGATGAATGGAGATCCCTCTTTTCGCTCATTGAGACCTCTTTATACAAGGACAAGTTTTCACTTTTCTGCATCAGTTATGGTTTTTAATTTTCTTCATGGTTTTCCTTTCTGAAGAACACATTTTTCATTTCCACACAGCCAACTCAGTCACACATTTTAGAATTATTTGAATGGTGTATTTATTTAAAATGGTTTTTGAGTAGTTTGTGATGAGGAAACTAGCCAACTATATTGGAGGCTCTTTTTCTTACACTTTTATGATTAGCTCTTTTTGAATGAGTCAAAATTTAGCATCAATTTTATGAATGAATTTCTGTATAAAATGTTTATAATTTATAAAATTCTGAGCTAGAGAGGTGACTCAGTAGTTGAGAACACTGGCTTCTCTTCCAGAGAACCAGTTTGGTTCTCAGCATCCACACGTGGTTCACAACCACGTACAATCTAGTTCTGTGGGATCTGGTGCCCTCTCGGACCTCCACAGGCACCAGGAACATATGTGCTATACGCACCTCCATGTAGGCAAAACATTCATATGGACAAAATGAAATAAATCTAGAGATAAAAAATAGTACCTTAAAATTATTCTTTTTACATTAAAACCTGGGTATAAAAAACACGCAAATAAAAAATCATGAAGCAAAATTAGCCAGACCCAAAGATTGTACATCTCAATGGACTTCTATACCATTAGAATAGCTTTCTGAAGGCTTCCGTGTAGCCCAGGCTGGCCTCATTATACAAATGAGCATGAGAGTGTCATCTTGATTCTAATCCTCCTGCCTCCATCCTTCATGTTGCACCATCACGTCCGGGTGTACAGAGCCCAGCTCTCTCTCTCTCTCTCTCTCTCTCTCTCTCTCTCTCTCTCTCTCTCTCTGTGTGTGTGTGTGTGTGTGTGTGTGTGTGTCTCTGTCTCTGTCTCATACAGTCTAGCAGGCCAGAGAATGGCATCTCCCACTTTAACTATGGTTATAGTGGCTCTTGTAATAATAACTCTTTCCGCCACCCACCTGAGTTCCTCCAGCACATTAGGGCCCCCAAAATAACACAGAGTCTTATATTATTTACAATGCTACTGACCAATGACTAGGATTTTTATCTGCTAGTTCAGGCTTAATTATCAACCATAACCATTAATCTATATATTTTATAAAGACTTATCGTATTGAAGACGCCGGCGGAATGTGTACTCTTCCCAGGATCACATGGCGACAGCTGTCCCTACTACATTTCCCAGAATCCTCCTTGATTCCTAGCCCCACCTATTTTGCTTTCCTATTGGCCAACAGTGCTTTATTTATCAACAAATAAGACAAAAATATACACAGAAGGACTTACCCCATCAGGCTCTTCCCACCCCAGTTCATCTAATCTAGAGACTTCCTCATAGTCATACCCAGAGATCTGTCTCCAAGGTAATTCTGGCTCCTGTCAAGTTGGCCATCAAGTTGGCAATCAATATAAGCCTAGGGCTTTATCTGCCAAATCATCAAAATTGGAAAGACACCAAATGTTGAAAGTGTGAGGATATATGTCCCTTCCCATTCCTCTTTTAGTTCTCTTGTGGTTTTAACTGTGCTGTTGTTTGGATATGAACTCTTTCCCCAAAATGTCATGTGCTGATGCCTTGATCCCCAGATGATGGTGATACTGAGGGGCTGTGTGGATTCTAATGTCCATGAAGGGTTAGTCTGTTGATGGGTTAAGCCCATAGCTGGGTGGGCTGTGAGGACCCTAATTGAAGGATATGGGTCCTAGGGCCTGACTCTGAGTTTCCACTCTATTTCCTGGCAGACACAAAAGACCACCTTCCTCCGCAAAAGCAATCTGATCACACACAAGGATTTAAAGCAACTTTACCCACTGACAAATCCATCCATCACCTCATTCCCACATAACACCAGGATCAATATTTTGGGAGCTAATTCTGCAATCCTCTTGTTTACTTTTTCTCACCCACTGGCTCTGTCAAATACATGTCTGCATCATTTGGTCACATTTCAAGAGAAAAGATGAACCCAAAGGCCATCACTTAAGAAGATAAGTTAATTGAAGGGGAATTGGCATTTTCACAAACCTCTTTAAATTTTTTTTCTAGAAAACTGTTTGGCTCCCTTATTTGCTCAAACATTATTTTATTCACCTTAAAAATACTTTCGGTAGTCATTTCTGAATATATATATACATTATATATATATATCTACATTATAAACAGTGATTACCTGAGAGGCTTACAGCTCACTCTCAGCATTGCTGGGAGCCTTGGAGTCTCTTGGTTACAGGGGAAATACTTCCATGGCCACCATTGAATGGGACTGTACCATGTACCATACTGATTAACCAGACTTAGCTAAATCTTCCAAAGAGGCTTTCTCCATCCTTTAATGAGGAGTAGTTGCTGCACCTTATCTGGTGCATTGCCTGTGCTGGCCATTTAGACTATACCTGTTATCTATGCAAATGTCCCCTCTTTATTCTATTTGATACTGCTTCCCCACTCTGAGTCCTGCCTTGTCTGAAGTAGATCCTGCCACCCCTGTTTGCCCGAAGAAAAGACTAAAACAAAACCAAATCCTTCCATTTGTATTACCTGCTAATCTTTTTGCCTATCTCTCCATCTTAATCTTTCCATAGTGTGGATTTTCAACATCTTACCCAGTCAGACATCTGATAAAAATGTTGGGCATGCATCTACATTCCGTCAAATATTGGCTTAAATCCCTGGGATACAAAGATGAGAAAGAAGATGGAATCTTCTAGAGCAGTGGTTCCCAACCTCCCCAGTGCTGTGACCCTTTAATACAGTTCCTCTTGTTGTGCTGACCTCCAACCATAAGATTATTTTCGTTGCTACTTCATAACTGTAATTTTTCTGTTATGAATTGTAATGATGAAATATGATATGCAGGATATCTATTATGCGATACCCCCAAAGGAGTGGTGATCCACAGGTTGAGAGATGCTGTTTTAGAAATTGTGGATCCAAGGACAGGCCCGGGTACTGTTGTGAATGGACATGGGAACAGATTTAGTTCCTAGACTCACAGACTGTCAGACAGTACGCATACAAGATAGCTCAAGACTCTCTTAGGCATCAGGGCTGGTTGCTTCAGGGTCCAGACAGCTGTAGGATGCCATGGGATCCAGGGGGGCCACAGTAGGGTACCACTAGGAGTTCATAAGGCTAGCTGACTCTCCCTTACTCTGTCTCCCTCTCCACCTCATGGTTCCTGCCTGCTCATGGCTTCTGTTCCACTCTCTCTTTCGGTCACTAAAGTGACTTCTCAGCATTGAATCTGCTTTCAGGGCCATTATAGGGGCTGGGAAGTCAACAGGCAGGGTGTAGGAAATGACCACTATCACAGAGATTGTGTGCTGGATGGGAAGCAGACAGTGACAGGAAAGAACGCAGAACCACTTCAAAGGGGGACAAGCATCAGAGCACTGCTCTGTGATGTATCCTCATTAGACTCCGAAGGTAGCACAGGCTCTTCCATACACTGTAGGCCCCTCTTGATCACACAGGCGTGTACATGCATGCACCCCGCATGACGCCGTCACCACCACCCGCCACATCATCACCATCGTCACCTCTGCCACCATCACCATCGTCACCTCTGCCACCATCACCATCGTCACCTCCGCCACCATCACCATCGTCACCTCCAACACTACCATCGCCACCACTCATCTCCAACACCACCATCACCACCGTCACCTCCGCCACCATCGCCATCGTCACCTCCGCCACCATCACCACCTCCACTGTGATCAGTGCTATCACTTGCACAACTGCCACCGCTATCACCACCTCCACCACCCCCAAGGTCACCTCCACCACCACCCTCGCCTACAGCGCCAACATCACATCCACCATCATCACCACCTCCACCCCCGCCATCACCATCATCATCACCATCTCCACCACCATCACCACCCCCACCATCACCTCTACCACCTTGGCAATCTTCTTTCCGCCTTGCTGTGTAAGTTCCAGCTTCCTGGTCCCGGGACACTGCAAACAGGCAGCACCTCTTTCCACCGCCTGGATGCTCTTCCCCAGTGAATGTGCATGGAGCGTTCTCACCACCTCTTCCAGGTCTGTTCCAATGCCACCTCATCCAGGTGGCCTTTTAGCCTCCCTCTCCTGTTAGGCTTTAACCTGTCCCCCCCACCACCACCCTAAAGTCTTATCCTTGTTTCCGTTATCTCTCAACACTTAGCTATTGTTTAATTACCTCATGGGGTTATGTATTCAACTGCGACTTTATTGTCTTTTCAGTCCACATCTCAGAACCCAAGGAATGCAGGGAATGGGACCAGTGAAAACTAAATGCTGTTTTAAATTATTTGATTCTCATAAGGGTGTGGGGACCTCGGACAAAATGTTATGGTTTGCGTTTGATGTGCCTTGCCCTCCACTTTGTGTGTTTGAATATTTCATTTCCTTATGGGTGCCCTATTTGGAGAGATTGTAAACTTTTCCAAAATGCATTCTGGCTAACAGGAGTGGTTTCTGAGGTAGACTTTGACTGTAGTATCTGATTCTGGTTCTGACTTGAGCTCTGCTTCTTGGTTCATTAAAATGTGAGAAGTGGCAGTTGTAGGTCCCACCTACCCAGCCACCATGCCATGATGGACTGTATCCTTCAAACTGAGTCCGGATACCCCCACTTTGCTTCTCTCTCTCTCTCTCTCTCTCTCTCTCTCTCTCTCTCTCTGTGTGTGTGTGTGTGTGTGTGTGTGTGTGTGTGTGTGTGTGTGTGTGTGTTTTGCCTGCATGCATGTATAGTATACATGTTCCTGGTGCCTGTGGATCTCAGAAATAGCATCAGATCTTCTGGAACTGGAGTTATGGATGGTTGTGAGCTGCCAGCTAGGTACTGGGAACTGATCCTGGATCCTTGGCAAGAGCTGCCAGTGCTCTTAACCACAGAGCCATCTCTCCAGCCCTAACCTTTCTTCCTGTATAAATAAAATGAATAGATGCTCCAGGAGTGTTTGATGAAATAAGGAAGAAGGAAATGGCGGAAGTGGAGAAAGCCGTACAGAACGGCATGGGTGGGAGGACTCTCGGAAAGTGCAAGTGGGAAGACCCTAAAAGTACAAAGAAGGGAGTGGCCTCAGCCATTCTGATTCCCCCTTCCTCTCTCACACTTACCTCTGAGATTGTACCTTCCTCTCCTGGACGAAGTGTGGAGTGGGCTAAGAATGTGGAGAAGCCCACCCATCCTCACAGTGCATTTGATCCCACCTTATTTCAGACGCCACACTTTTGTAACGATAACTCTTTTCCCCAGCTGCCTGAGTTCCGCCGCCACATTAGGGCCCCCAAATAACACACAGAGTCTTATATTGGTTACAATGCTGCTGGCCAATGACTAGGATTTCTTATTTGCTAGCTTAGTCTTAATTATCAACCATAACCATTAATCTATGGATTTTATAAAGACTTACCTTATTGAAGATGCCGGTGGAATGTGTCCTCTTCCCAGGATCACATGGCGACAGCTGTCCCTACTACATTTCCCAGAATCCTCCTTGACTCCTGGCCCCACCTATTTTGCTTTCCTATTGGCCAACAGTGCTTTATTTATCAACCAATAAGACAAACATATACACAGAAGGACTTCCCCCATCATAATTTCGTAGTTTTTAATTTATCCTTATGATGTATGCCCTCCCTGAATGTGTTGGGAAATGATAGCCTTTTCCTGCCTCTCACCTGAAGCATGACATGGAGCTTCTGTGTGTGCCCCACTGCCTTCTCTGACTGGGTGGCGATGCCTCACAGCTCAGCCTCCATCTGTCTGCTCTTCCTGTAGATTCCCTCCCTGCTCTCAGGTCTGGGAATTCTTCCCAAGTTCACACCCAGGTCATCCATCTTGTTCCCTGCAAAGCTGACTCAGCCTTTTCCACAAGAGTGAGCTTCACTGCTGTCTGCATGACCGAGGTTTCCTCTAGAACTTCCTTGTCTACTCAGTCCCTATTTCTAGGCTGAGTTTGTGCCTAGAAAGGTTGTCTCACCCCAGCCACCTTCTTTCTGAAGACCTCTGTCTGCCCCAATCCCCACCCCTGCTGTCACCCAAGCTGTCTTCAAGCATGGTCCTCCAAACTTTTCTTCTGCTTCCTTGAGTGGTAGTTTTCAGAAGTTTTCCTCTGAGCATGATGGACACTGCATCTGCATTTGCATTTGGTGCCTGCCGCCGGCCTCTCAGCACAGAGCCAACTCCCTGCAAGCCTCACCCCATTGACGGGAGAATTATGTGTGAGAGCCATGACTATGATATGTGCAGGGTGACATGAGAGCACACAGAAAGAGAACAGAGCCTTGTCTAGGACAGAGCTGGAACAAGGAATCACACACACACACACACACACACACACACACTTCTTCTGAAGCATTGTCTTTTCTCATAGACCATCTTATTGACTGGCTTCTCCCTTAATGTTGGTCATTGTCAATGAACCATTGAAACAGCTGTCTTTTGTAGTGATGGATGGAATACCACCCTCCCTTCACTGCAGTCACTGTTCACTTGGGTATTGTGGAGTCCCCTTCTAAGTCTGCAGAGAAATGACAGGCTGGTGAACCCAGCACCTGACTCTGCTCACACAGTAGCAAAGCCCAGGCGTCACATGTCCCTTTCCTAGCATTAAGGTAGGGTCATCACTGTCTCCACTGCTTTGTTTCAGATACCCTGAGCCAAGCCATGGAGTCCAGGCAAAGCCCAAATCCCACGCAGACCTCGTCTCTGGGACCTTTATGGAGTAAGTGAGCCGGGAGTAGCTAATCTTCCCAAGGCATCCCCTCTCCCACTCCAAATCTTAAAGCATTTGGTACCGTTTATGGACTGCCACAAGGGCCTGGTGTATTTCTAACCGTGTAGAGTCACTGGTGTGAGCAGTCTGGGAGAGCAGGGAGGAACAATCTCTACCAGAGTGGGGTGCTCTCAAGAACAGCACTGAAACTGACTCTCAGGAAGAAGGCACAAAATCTCATTTCTGGAAGGCGGGAGGCAGAAATGAAGTGCGGCTGCCGAGGAAGCACACAGCGGGTTCCAGGGGGTTCAGATAAATATTTAAACTCATTAGGAATTACGAGTCTCCTGGAAGGGTATGCATCATTAATTCCTGGGCAGGCAGGTTAACAATGAGCTGAAGCAGAGCTGGCCTCTTGAATTATTCTTTTAATGGAGTTCCCAGGTTAAAGTAGATTTCATTTAAGGTCAATCAATAGGTGATTTTATCCAGGCTTGGTGATTAACACAAAACCATAAAGAAGTCCTGTGACAGTCATCATTTTGACTCAATCAAACCTTCCCTTAGGCCTAGAAAGCACCGGGTGAGGGCTGTAACCATAGATCAAAGCTGGGACCCCTGGGGGAGAGGTCCCCATCACTCCCAAGCAAGTGCTAACCCCCCCAATTGGTTCAGTCCACACCCCCAGGCAAAGGGAAGAAATTCAGGCTCCTTCCCTTCCAGCACATGAAGCATACTAGAATAATTTAAAATAATGGTGTGGATTCCGTTTATTTCTTGAATTCCCAATGATCGGTCACAGTGAATTAGTGGGAGTCAGACTTTTCGTTTGACAGAAGTGATTACACCAGGCTCCTGCCAGGCTCCCGCTCTCCCTAACTCTCTCCTTTATTGGAAGTGGCCTCGGGGAGACAGGAGGAAATGAGAACCCTGAGACGATGTATCTCGGGGATCCACCATTGACTGGGGTAGGAAATTAGGGGTGGAAGGAGGCATCTAGAAAATGAAATTGCCTCTAGGTCTTGATAATTCATTCAAGGGCCTTCAACATGCATCCAGGCATGGTGATGCTCTTCTGAGAGGGTTCCCTGCCCATCATTAGTCTTCAGGGAGTCAGCATGCACAATGCTCTTCCTCACGTGAGCAGGTCCCTGGGAGTGAAGTATTACGTCTTTCTTGCCTTACTTGTATTTTTTTTTCTTTTCTTAATAGTCCAGGACTTTTTACTAAATGTAGCTTTAACCTGATTGAGCATTTTGAGTTGATTAGAGAGGATATTTCAAGGCTTGCCATTTATTTTTACAGTCTGGCTTCTCACCGAGCCCAGAGAATGAAGAAGAGAGATTCAGGTTGCCATGCGGTTATTTTTAATAAATCAAATTTTCAAAGGGCTTGATGGATGCCTGTTTCTCTCTCTCTCTCTCTCTCTCTCTCTCTCTCTCTCTCTCTCTCTCTCTCTCTCTCTCTTTCTCTTACACACACACACACACACACACTTGCTTGAACTCTGCTAAAGTTTCTATGTATAAAAATTGTTTGAATCTCTGCTATGAAGTAACAAGGGGGAAAAAGCAATTGCCACATCTCTCCTCTTTGCTGATCAAGAATAAAAGTAGCCATAAGAAATGTTTGAAATGATGCAGAAAATGGCACAAGGCAAGTGAAATAAGAGCTCCACACAGGAACATGAATGCACTCTTCCCACTGACATCCTTCTTTAAAGGTCAGCGCAGGTGCTAAGAGCTTAGGCATTCAGGGGGGCCCTTGATGTGTGTTATTTTCCCAAAGGCCAGAGAGAAGGTTTTCCCTCTGGAGCCAAGGGCAGCTTCTTGGGAGACTTGCTGTTACTCTCGAAAGGGCATTTGATCACCTTTTGGTTGCATCTATTTAAATGTAGGAGGAAGAACGACCACAAACACAGAGGTTTGTGTCAGCTCCCCTCAGTTTGGAGCTCTAAAAAAGAGCCTGGCAGTGACTCTGAACACAATGATGGACTCTGAAACATCCCTTCAGAGTTGAACCCCACAGGGAAGTGTCTGAGAGTCCCAGCGCCCAGCGTAAGCACTCTGGATGATGCTCGTGTGGAATGCCAGCATTAGAGGCTTAGACAGAGAGAGAGACAACTGCAGAAATACCTCCACTCTGTAAGACTCTCAGAGGTACCAGCTTTCTCTTCAGGCATTGATCCTAGACCTTGACAAATGAGAAATACATCTTTATCTTTCTTTCTGCCCAGACTAAAGTATTATACGACCTTGAATACAGCATTGTGTTTTATTTTCCAACTCTGCCAAGATTCAATCTAGCCGTATTGAATATCCAACCAAAGAACCCTGGACTATTACAGAACATGCACAAAGGAAGTACAGGAAAACCCATAAGCCTCTCTCTCTCTCTCTCTCTCTCTCTCTCTCTCTCTGACAGCAACAAGGCCCCCAGCCCCACCTCTGTGCTCCTGGGATTCTAATAAGCAGGGGCAGGGGAAAAGTGAAATTGAATCTCAATTACAAGAGCTGTTAAGGGAATGGGTGTTTTTCATTACATTTATAGAGTTGGGTCTTTTCTATGCTTTACCTAATTCTGTTACTAAAGGGGAAAAAAATCTCTCTTTTTTTTTCCTCAAATCCCGTCATGAGAGGGCCCAAAGAGGTTTCAATGGTGACAAACAGTAATAAATCATTTGAAAAGGGAAAACATTGCTCCAAAGTAAATCAGACTCATTTTGCTTTCTTACATCTCCAGTTTCCATTACTTTTAGGGACGTTTTCAACTCTGAGATGAATAGACCAACCAGGAACATAATTTATTTGACTCTAAAGTTGGCCACATGAATTTAAAGCAGAATAAAATTATGGGGGATTTTATGTCGCTTGTCAACGGTGGCTTACCCCTTTTAGCCTGGAGAGATGTGATACTATTTAGGGGGCCCAATTGCTGAGAGGGGTTCCGAACTTCTTAGAAAGCTGGACACTGGGTTCCAGCATGCCCATTGGATCAATGCACTGACTCTCTGGGGGTCTCTGGGACACGTTGGGTGTCTGACCCAGTATGAGGTAGAATGGGAGCCCACTTTGTAAAAGAAAAGGCAGGATATCCCAGCCTGTGGTTAAAATTTGTGTTAGTCTCTAGTTTTTCTCATCATGGTAGCAAACATATATCAAAAGCAAGGGAAGGGACATCCACTTGGGTTCACGGCTTAAGGGGACAGAAGTCCATCATGGCCGGGACAGTGTATGCTGCAGGTCACAGCTCCTTAACCCCCATCCTATGTGACACAAGCTCTGTGTTCCTAGCTAGCTAGGGTGGACTATTAACTTCGAGGCCTGCTCCCAGAGAAACACCTCCTCCTGAAGATGCCACAATGTTCAAGCCAGTGCTGCCAGCTGTGCGCCAAGTGCTACAGATGTGATGGCCAAACCACAACCTCTTCCCCTTCCCTTCTAGTTAAAGCCCATGCTCAGTGGCCTCAGCGAATCTCTTCCATAACTCTCTGAAGCTTCACTTTCTTCACCCATCAAGGTCAAAGTTCTTTCTGGGAAGTGAATGTGCCCCTCCCTTCCCATAGCTTCTTTGACACCCCAGGGAACACACAGCTCGGGGCTAAACCCCATCCATTCCCACCACACTCCATAAAAAGGCCACAGCCCACTTCTAGCTCTAGTCATCATACCAGGCAGGACTCTTCTCCATCTGCCAGCACTGACCCTGATCTGGACCCAGGCCAGAGGCTCCCCCAAGCTCCCAGCTCAAGCTCCCAAACTGGGTGGGATCACTATCTGTTAAGTGTATTTGGTAAAACTGAAGCATGCCAAATTGGACCGTGGCCTCTGGTTTCTAGTTGGTGACTATAGAGGGACACAGAAAAGAAAGAATAGGGGATGGAGAATGGAGAGGGGAAAGGGAGCCAGCGGGTGTGTTCTCTTGGCTCCCTCTCTCTGTGTAGAGGGTTGACCAAAGTCAAAGGCTGTACCTGAGACACAACCCCTCCCTCCAAACACACCCTGTTCTAGTGGGGCACCCCCTTCCCCACAGCCACAGTTCTTCCTGGTTCTAGGGACCCCGGCATCCCATGGTGGGTGGTAACAGGTTCCCCCTGCTGTCTCTTGGTGGTATTTCCTTATCTCCATCTAGATATCTAGATTCTGTTAAGTCCTAGTACTCTACAGTGAACTCCTTTCTTATGAAGCCCATCGAAGCAGAGTCCCCAACCAACCATGGACTTCCATGACTATTTGATGAATTATAAAACCTGAACTATGCCAAAGAGTCCTCAGATGACTGCCACTCTACACCCCTGCTTTCTCTGATGGACTGTGTGAGTTTAGGCAGTTCCTGGTGCTCCCATCTCCCAAGATTTCCCAAACGTTAAAGGAAGCCTTCAAGAACAGACTCATCCTATCTTGCACTCTGTATGTCTGGTGGGGTTTTCTCTCCCACCCGAGTCTCTGGGAGGGAAGGGCTTCCTGGAGGCTCTGCCTGGGAATTGGATTCTCCTAACCTGAAAGCTAGCTGTCAATCCCCAAGGATGGACGCCTGTCTTTCTGACAAGAGGAACTGGTATAGGCTCAGGCCAGCAGGGCCTAAGCCTAAGTAACAATGGTGCATTGTGCCAGTATTGACTGTTCTGCAGTCTAACTGGGTTACCTGATGCTCATTTGAGGGTTCTCCCTCCTTCCCCACTCCCAGCTAACCCAAACCTTTAAAGAGAGAAGTCCTGAGGAAATGGAAGGGGGTTATTATATTTGATGTGAACATGCACAGCTCCCAACCAATTCCATTTCTATTTCTTTCTGAAGACTGAAAATGGTTCATGGCAGCAGTCTTGACAATGACCCTGGCTCAGGCCCCAGATGACTGTATTCCAGGTCTTGTTCTTGCCAACCCATTTCCCAGCTCTGGCTCAACGAACTAGGTGCTCACATTTGTCTCTGTGGTCTTCTCTGCACTCAAATGTCTGGGCCCACCACACTGTGCAAGGCACATGGAAGCGTTAATTTCTGTTAAACTCATGAAGGTAAGTGGATAGACATCAGTGAAACAACAGCCATAGGCCCAGCTGCATTCTATGCCTCCTTGTCAATGTGATTGTAAAATGTAATCTTGAGTATTTTATACCAATGAGTGAAGCACCACAGAGCTGAATCAGGGCTCACAAATAATGATGCTGTCCCATGCTGTAGAATGGCAGTCCTGAAGATACTCTTGCTCTCATGTTTCAGTGTCTATAGAAAAGTTGGACAAACACCATCCTAAACTCTGTGCCAGCTCTCTTTTTAGCCTAGATAACATCACAGAATTTAAATAGCACAACCTTGTATTAATATTTTAGAAGCCCCTGAGAAGTTTGTAGGTAGAAATTCGCATGAAAAAGAAAGAAACAAGATCTTAAATCAATAGCTTTGCTTATACTTAGAAAAATAGATTAAGGGCAGCTAAGCCCAGAGCAAAAAAATTAGGGAAACTGGAAGAGCACAGACAGACTCAAGACAGGAAGAGGAAAGGATGCCTGTGGGTAAGGAAGTCATTTAAAGAGAACGGGTGGGGAGGAGAGAACAAAGGGGAAAAATAAGCATAGCATGTTCCCGCTCAGACACAGAATCTAGACTTAAATGTATATGCCTATGTGTCTTGCATGAAAGCAGAAAGGATGGTTAGTGAAGGAAAAGGACCAACAGGAAGGAAAGCAGGAAACATGATGGGGGAAAATATACACCACGTAAAATGATACATGTATACAAAAATATTATTTTGTATGCTTGCTTAAAAAGCACAAAAATGGGAGCTGGAGAGATG
>NC_048595.1:10654509-10689509 GCF_003668045.3 Cricetulus griseus
CAGTGGCCTCATTTCAAAGAAGACTGTGTGCATGGTTCTAGAAGCAACTGGGGAAATATTAGGCAAAGCCCCATGGAGAGCATCAGCAAGAATTACTGGCCACTCCGTTGTGCTGTGTCTACATAAATGAGGTACCCAGGGCATCCTTTTCCCCTGCTTGGCTGCTCTATCCTTTGGCTGCAGAGAACAGATTGGCAGCTAAGCATGTACTGTGTGTTCAGATTTCCCCAGAGGAGGGGAATGATGCCCCTGATGGCTTGCAGGTGTGAGTTTAATTGTGGGTAGGGTCCCTCTTTCCAGCACACATCATTCCAGATGCCACTTTTGTGTATGATCACTCTCCGAACTCTGTTTATTTTCAATTTGAGCCTACTCTGACTTCTGGGCTCCTTACGAAACTGAACCAAATTCCCCACGCTAGAGAAGGAGGCCTTTGTTTCCTATCACCACCGTCCATCTTGGTGGAATGACTTAAAACAGCTGCTGTGCAGAATAAAATCTGACAGAAACATTCTGCATAGATACAAACATAAACATTAGTTTCTATGGCAACAAAAGTTGCAGCCACCATGGCTGCAAGGACTCAGCGCCTGTGTTGCAAGAGCCAAATGCAAAGCACCCATTCAGGGTGTCTGCTGGGGATGGAGCCAATAAGGCAGAGTCCTTTCTGAGAGGATGGAGGGCACAGAAGATGTGGGCTGAAATGGGCGCCACCAAGTGCAGTTGGTAGGAGATAGGGCCTAGCCTTTCAGCCCCAGATTGAAACCATATTTCCTTTCTTAACTGAAAGCCTCAGGGCAGTGACGGAAACTCTGATGGAAGTCAGTCAACTATTACATTGCCCCTGATTCTTCATCTGAGGTCCTATAAAAGTTCGCAAGATTCGGTGCTGCAGTACCCATAGCAAAATGTTCCCAAGACTCCCTCCAGATGGACCCAATGCCAAGATCTCAGTCCTGAGCATCCCTGGGGCTATTTAATTCCCAATCCCCCATGCCCAACCCTCTGAGTCACTGCAAAGGTCCCTGGTGCAGCCACTTTTCCTAAGGCTGAAGGGCCTTGGCTTAAATGGCATTGGAATTGTTATCTCAGGAATGCTGGAGGATTTGCATGTATGTCATAAGTGTGACCATGAGAGATGGTCATGGGTTCTGTGTTGGGCATGTTGAGACTCAGATGTCTCTGAGATAGCCCATATGAGTCAGCAAGTTCCTCTTGCTAAGTAACAAGTTACCTTGAGAGTCTTGACTTCCTGTCAGTGCAAGGGTGTTATGGGTCAGGAATCTGTGTGACAAGAAGAGTCAGTTCTGGGGGCTTCATGCTATTTGGAGCTCCTCTGGGTAGACATGCTATTTGAGTGACTTTGGGCCAAGTGATGTGATGACCCAGAGATGGAGACATTTGGAAGTGGCCCCCTGAATGGAGTTAGGGTATAGAAGGGAGGTGGCCCTCGATAAAAGCTGGCGTATCCAAAGCAAGCCCAACCTTAAATGGATTACACCTTGATGGCCAGAAAACTGGAATAGTTTGAGGTTGCCCCCTTCCTTGTTTCCATAACCAGATGTTAACAATAAATAGACATTTACCAAGAATCCCTGAAAGCTTGTGGTCACTGAGGCTCCCTGGCCACCAGCCACAAAGAAGGGCACTTAACAAGGATTACTTTATGGACTATACACAGTGAAGATAAGATGCCGTTAGACTTGTCTCACAGATGTGTGAAGCAAGCCCATCTCCCTCAAAATCTGTGTTTTCTCCAACCCCCCACCCCCCACCCCCACCCCCACCCCCCACCACCACTGCACTATACTCTTCCAAGAACAGTCAAGCCAAGTAATGTTCCTGGGTGAGAGGGAAAATTGCCACACCTGGGTAATGGGTTGAAGGTAGAGAAATGAGAGGATGTGGAATCAAGAATGCCCTCCTTGTTACTAAGTTGGGTGGTCCTGATTTTAGTCTTATTACTACTGCTGCATGACAAGTCATTGCAATACACTGTGCCTTTAAAGGACCTATTTTTAAATATTCTTTTTATTTGTGTGCACACGTGTACATGTGAGGTATATACATGTGCATATTTAAATGTGCGGACATGTGTATGGAGGCCAGAGGTCAGCATCAAGTGTCATCTTCAGTCCCTCTCTCCATCATTTATTATTATTATTATTATTATTATTATTATTATTATTATTATTATCATTATCATCATTATTATTATATTTTGGAGATAGACTCTCCCTGGAGTTCACTGATTGGCTAGGCTAACTAACCAATAAGCTCCAATGATTTCCTCGTATCTTCATCTGCTCAGTGCTGGGAACGCAGACACGTACCACCACACTCAGCTTTCCACATAGGTGCTGGGAATCTGAACTCCGATCCTTACACTTAAACAGCAAACACTTAACCAAGTGAGCCATGTTTGCAGAACCCACCCAAGGACCTGCTTTATTGCACTTAGAGATGCTTCAGGTCAGGAACTGAGACATGGCACGATATCTTGTCACTGCTTTGAGATGACTGGGGACTCATCAGGGAGAATGTAACATCTGGGGGTGAGTCACAGCAGGTGGCTTGTTGTCTGGGGGTTGGAACCTAACAGATGTGCCCCATGTCTGATGACAATTTCTGGCTGTGAACTAGACCCTAGTCAGCCAGAATACTGACGCATGGTCCCTCTGGGTGGCTGGGGCTTCTTTACAGGATGGTGAAGGTGTAGGTCCTCAGGGCCACAAAAGCAAGTCTACCTTTTATGTCCCAGTCCCATACCTCATTTAGCGACAGAGTCACTTCCACTGTGGTTTGTCAGTTGCCCCTAAGTTACTGAACTCATCCCCTATTCAAGTGGAGGAGGGGATTCGTCACCTCTCATCAAAAGGATGAGAATATCACAGCAAGACTAAAAATGGAATAATAAACTACAGATGTTCTTGAAGATTAATGAAAACTTGTCCAGTTAAAAAATAAAGATAACTTTTAAGTAAAAGTTCCCTACTAGATGGATCATAACAGGGGCCACATTCTAACAGAACCCAGTGAATCTCCCAGTTTTAATAGAGCTCACTCCACTAGCCAGGAGGTCTCCACATTGTGTGTCTACCATTGATGGAGGGTTTACAGGACCCAAGCGTCTAGGCATGCATCATCTGGCCTTTATGCAGTGCCCTTAAAGCCCAATGTAAGAGTAATTACATCTGCTCTTTGGACCTCAGCTCATCTCTCTTCATAGTTTGAGAACATCTCGGCTATAATAGTTACCATGGCAACAGCAACATCTGGTGCACATCCAGCCTGGAGATGCTTAAGGAGCAGAACCTGATCAGACAGGAATAGGTCCCACCCTGGGTACAAACAGGAGAATAGAAAAAAACCTCTCCAGGCTCAACAGCTGCCCACCCCTGCTTCTGAGAAAGCAGAAAACACAGTGCGTCTACAAACAATGGAGAGCTTACTGGAATCAGTGGGCATCTGGTACAAGGATTACAAGGAATAGGTTACAGGGTGCTGGGAAAGGAGAAGAATGCCATGCAGGCAGGGACATTGCTGCAATATGGAGGTGTAAACGGCCCCTGAGGCTCAGCATCCACCAAGGTATTCTAGAGAACCCTTCATCATTAGTGACTTCGCTGGTATTGATGAAAAGCCAGCAGCAACCCAGGTCCTATACTATGGCTTACACTAGCCACCACATTCAATTTTGTACCTTCTTCCTATAAAGGAAGTATGAATACCCTCAGCATATGAATAAGAAGATGCAGGCTCATAAAACTTTGACGTAGGCAAAGTCAAAGCTCAGATTCAAGCACAGATCTTTCTGTATCCAAAGCCAAGGTCTTGCTACACACAAATACGGCACTTCCATTATGGGTGAATATTTGGTCCCCCATGGGTCCAACTACCTTGTGCTTCATACATTCAAGCCTTCCCTATTAAAAATCTTCCATCTTGGTGATACACAAGAAGGGGGCAAGGTTCCTTAGAGATCTGGGAGAGACATCAGATTTCATTCCAGAAACAAATGGACAAACTGAATATCATAATAAGCCATTCCTTGGCATTCTTTCATAAAACATGTCTAAGATAGATCCTAGAGACTCAGAAGCAATGACACCGGCCAAAAAGGAAGGAGAAAGACTCAGAAGCTAGAAAGTACATGGGATGTTGGAGGTCGGAATTATCAGGACACGTGTGTAAGACCAATAAGAGATGAAGTCATAGAGCCTTATGAGCAGGGTAGCCAGATAGAGCATGTAATGATGTCTTGTTCTAGCGAGTGTTGGGTAAATAACAAATACTTTTTTGGTACAAGTATCTCTCAAATATGCCTGGGACACACTTGATGCTGAAAGAACTTAAAAATCAAGTGCTCACATAACTTTATCTGTTAAATCTGGCAGCCCAGCATAGTGACTCAATTCTGAAAACAGCAGAAAGTCATCTAAGGGCTTTAAGTGGTGAGTGCCATGGACTGAGTTATGTATTTGAAAGACCGTTCTGGTTTCTGTAGGGAAAATGGTGATGGTGCCAGAGATGGAGAAGTTACTACAGATGGTCATAGAGGAGGTGATGATGGCCCGATGGGCAATGGGAGTGACCATGGCTACAGAATAGGCTGGTTTAGGTTCATCTGAGTGAAACTCATCTGAGCTCAATGGACAGGGTATGTGTAGAGGGGAAACCGAGGGCTCAAAGGGAATTTGTAGATGGATGAGCAGACTCATCGGCTCCTTGGACCTGGGGAAGCTTCTTAGCTGTGGAAGATACTTAAGAGAACCAAGAGGTCTTTGCGGCCAAGAAAAGTGGTGGCATTATGTAATGCCAAACGCAATGGAGCCAGAACTAGACTGCAGGTAGTTTATTAAAGGAATAATACAAAGGGGCCAGTGACCAGGTTTCCACCAGAGGCGAAGTGACCTGTAGATGTCCGCTCAGCCAGGCGGGAGAGAGAAAAAGAGGGCCGTGTGTGCGTGTCTCTCTGATACTTAAACCCTTGCTACGTCATTCTGGCCATACCCAAGCGGGAGTGGTCAGCGGCACCTGTGCCAGCCTCAAGGTCAGCGGAACCTCTAAACAGGATTACTCCCTATAATTATGAGATTAGGGGACTTCAATGGCCAAGGCACATGGTGACATTAGTGAACTTAGATGGTCAAGATCTGTGGAGGGCTTTTGTGGCAAAGACATGTGGTAATATTAAGGGCCTTTGGTGGGCTTCCTCAATTCTGTGTCATAGCCCATCACAATATGTCTTGACTATTAACATTTTTAGCCAGATGTGCCTATATACTGTAGAGGTTTTCATGGGGAGAAATCCCAGTTTCCGTGTCTCACGTGATATTCCCACTCATTCTGGTAGAAGCCCAAAATAGCTGACATCTGGGACTCTAGATTTTTCCATTTGTCAAGCCAATTTTGAAAGATGAGGTTACTTTCTATGTAAGCTATGACCTTTACCCAAGAGAGTCACCACAGTTCATTAAGCTCTTGTGGGTTTAACTAAGGGAGGCATGTACTGGAGCCAAGAAGAACTTGTGAGCTGAACACAGCTTTCCAGGGCCGGTTCTGATCACTTTGGGGAGCTGGAACTCAAAAAAGAGAGTTTAGGACAGAATCTAAGGAATCAGTTCTAAGCATAGCAAGGAGAAACAAAGAAGGGGCTGTGTTCACTTTCAGGACATAATCCCCACTGTATATGCTCCTGGAAGCTGAAGAAATAAACACATTTATCATTCACGGGGCAGAATTACTTTGGCAAGAAATCTACACCCAGAATACATCAGACTGATGACATATTCTAAAGGGGGAAATGTCGATTTTCAAAGCTGGTACATGCTTCTGTAACTTGCCAGGTTAAGGGACTGATTATGTCATTATATGTGTATCAAATGTCTAAGATACAGAGTAAATTAGCCACACATTTAGGTCTCGGGAGTTGGGGAGTGGACGCCAGCAGCCTCAGCAGGCAGCACATATGCAAAGCCACACTAGAGGTGGCCGATTGCACCAGGGGCTCCTGAGGAAGAATTCGTCATGTTCTGGCTGAAAGGCTGCATTCGGCATAAATAAATGCATTACTCTAAACATTAGAATTGTAAAGACTGAAGCAAAGCTCTCTCCCTGCTCTGCATAAATCAGGCTACTGTGGGAGGCCAGGAAAAAAGGTTTCAGGGTGGAATTCTCTTCTGGAGCACTAGTATAGATGCAGGGAACTTAACATGTTTAGCATGGGTACTGTAGGGTCTATGGGTATGTCTCTCCTTAGCATCCTCCAGAAGCTAGTATTGGGACAATTGTGTATTCAGGAACAAGAGGAGGAGGCTTTTCTAGAATGCCTCCCAGGCTTCGTGCTGACTTAGAGGGACAATGAGTTTCTGTCTAAATGGGTGTTTCAAAGTGGGCTTTCTCACCCTCAGAAGTATTGAATTGTGGGCCTGAATCATTCTTTAAGGAATTTCCCTTTACACTGTGCCATATTTGGGAACATCCTTAGGATCTACCCATAGGGATTTCCATGCCACCCGGTGTGACAATTAAGAATGTCTCCAGGGACTTTACTCATTCAGTACAGCACTTGCCATGTAAGCATGAGGACCTGAGTTTGAATCCCCAGCACTCAAAACACAAGAAAACCCAGGCGTGACAACGGTATGCATCTATAACCCAGGCAAGACAGTAGATCCCTGGGGAATCACTGGCCAGCTTGTCAGTGAGCTTCAGCTACCGTGAGAGACCCTGTCTAGAAAAATAAAGTGGAGAGTGATTAAGGAAGACACTCAGCATCTACCTCAGCCCTTCACATGCATGTACACACACACACACACACACACACACACACACACACACACACACACTTTATCCTTTGGACCCCCAGCTCATTATCCACATCGTCCCAGAAACCTGCCTCCTCAGGGATATCTCCACATACACTCCTCTGTCCTTCCCCCCTTGGAGAGATGTCCAATTGTTCCTTCTTGCAAGAAGGGGATACCCTATTGGCATGCATTAGCTTCTCTGCTAGGCCCTACCTTATTGTCTTAGTCCCTTGTACCAGACAGCTCATCTCTTCCCACCTTCCCCTGGGAGGTTTGTCTGATTCTCACAGTCAAAAGGCCATCAGAGAGAAATTGCTCCAGTTACCCACTAAGCCCCTTTTCTTTTGTTGATCTGCTTCTGTGGAAACCTGGCCCAGACTCACAGAGTGGCTGGGAACAGTGGCCACTCTCTTAATCTCCAATCACAAAACTCAGTGAGCGTTCACTGTGTGTGCAAGTATGTGCAGCTAATGAGCTGCGAGGCTGAAGAAGAAGAAGAAGAAGAAGCCCTAGGTCTGGTGTTTCCCTCTTTGTGGAACACAGCAGAGGGCCAAAGAGAATCAAATTCATGAACTCAGGGATCCTGAGTCTATTTGTGGAGCCTTAGCAATCAAGAGAGAAAACCTGAATCTGGGTATTCACTACAGACTGGGCATCACAAATGTACACTCATAAGCATTTTAAAACAGGAACTTTATTTCAACTTTACATCCTGAAATGGTGCTGTTATGTAGGGCAATTACATAATAAATTTGTTAGAGGGATAGGCAGCAATAAAGATGGTGGTAATGGTTTGTCATTTAATAGCTGAATTGTAAATGAGTTTTCAGCATTAATGTAGCAGGTTGCTTCAATTAGGAGACCATTCTTAGGGGTGTCTTCAATTTCTAAAAAAAAAAAATGTTTCTGAGGTTCAGTGAAGATGATCCATATTTAACTGTTTGAAGTCAGGAATGTGTGGGGTTTCGAGGAGTTGGAGCTAGCTGAACTTGGGCATACGTACATATACACGAGTAGCTGTGTGAACAAACAGGGGCCCTAACTGTACTAACAATGCCTGCAGGGCATCCAGCTGGTGCAGCCATCAACCGAGAGAAGGCTCAGGCAAGCATGTGTCAGTGGGGTAGTAGCGAAAGCCTCCTGCCAGCTACCTGTTCTTGATAAGCAGCTTTATGTTCTACAATACTTCATTCATAAAGCACACAAAGCTAGATAACCTAGCAGACAGGCTTGTTGATCCATGAAGGTCATTGTTTTGTGTAGACAGATTATGTCAGGTGACATATGCAAAAGATTTAGTGACATCCATGGCTTTACGGGAGCTATAGACATGGTATTCCCTGCTTTTACTGATTCTACTATTTGTAAGCCATTGGAATCCACTGTGATTCCTTCTTTCCTTCCTTCCTTCCTTCCTTCCTTCCTTCCTTCCTTCCTTCCTTCCTTCTCCTTTTCAGATAGAGTCTCATGTAGCCTAGACTGGCCTCAAGCTCTCTAGGTAGCCGAGGATAGTCCTGAACTTTCAATTCTCCAATCCCTCCAGACTCTGTTCCCTCATTTGTCCCCATGTGTCCAGTCTTCCAGAACAAATAAGTATCAGGAAGATGGAGTTACCTTCAAACATACCTAAGACTAGGCTATAATCCTCTCTGTTGTCATAAAATTAGGAAAATGGACCTTTCATTGGGCCCTAATTACCCCGTGAGACATCTACGAGAGCGTTCTAAATTAGGTTAGCTAAGCGGGGAAGACCACCTTATCGTGGGCAGCACTGTTCAACAAGCTGGGATCTTCAACTGGATGAAAAAAGAGAAAGTGAGCTGAGCACCAGCATCCATCCCTCTCTGCTTCCTGACAATGGATGCCGTGTGACCAGCTGCCTCACGGTCCTACTGCCCTGCCTTCCCTGGCATAGTGGTTTATACCCTTAGACTGTGAGCCAAAAGCAAACCTTTCTTCCTTAAGTTGCTTTTGTCAGCTATGTTGTCACAGTTAGAAGAAAAGCGAGCAATACAGAGCTACTCAATGAATGTCGTGACTTGCACAATTGTATGAACACGGTAAGGGAAGTGGGAATACGGCTGATCCACGCAGGAGGCAGACAGGAAAACTGGCTTTCACTCCTGCTGTATGCAGGACAAGACACACCCATAAACACTCAACTGACTCGGAAGCAGCAGAGCCCTCCATCAGCAGTGCCACGCCCTCTTTCTCGTCCCAGCCTGTGCCAGGATTACTCCCACCTTGGCACCTGTGCTGGAGTCCTCATGCTCATGGGTGTTCCCAGTAATTCCTTCTTAACTCTCAGCCTTCTCTCCCTACAAGGCTTTTGCTGATGCCAGTGTCTAGCAACCCACCCCCTGCTTTCCTTTCTGTAGCACCGTTGTCTCCTCCATCTGAAATGCAACTGGGAGGGCTTTGCTGGCTGAGCAAAGCATGCACAGAAATCTATTTCCTTGATTGTTTGCATTCTCCCAGAAGAAAGAGACCCACGAGCCGGGCAGGTGCTCGGTCGGTAAAGCCCTTGCCTTGAAAATGTGAGGTTTGAGTTCAGTCCCTTAGAAGCCACATTTTAAAACAAGCCAGGTACGGTGTTACACACTTGTAATCAGAGAGCTGGGGAGATGGAGGCGGACAAGTCCCTGGAGCCCACTGGCCAGCCAGTCTAGCCTAGTTGGCTTAAGCTCTCGATGTGAGTCAGGCACAGAGTTCCAGACTTTGTCTCAAAAGAATAAAAAAATTACCAAAGAGGACAGCACCTAAGGAATAACCCTGAAGTTGATCTCTGGCCTCCATGTGCATGTAACACATGCACTTACAAAAACGTGAACATGCACACATGGGGGGCAGGGTTAGTGACTATTGTAGTTTGGTTCCAAGGTACAACCCTAATGCTCATGTGTTGAAGGCTTGCTCCCTAATACAAGAATGTGAGGGGTGGGGCCCAGGCAGGTGACTGAACTGAGAGGGCCCCAATGTATACATACTAGGTTATTGAAAGGTGATCAAAGCATTCAGAGGTGAGGCCTACTTGGAAGGAAAATGTCCCCTGAAGATTGGGTCATAACCCTGCCTCTTCCTCTTTCTCTCCCTTGGCTTCCTGGCTACCGTGTGAACACTGTTCCCCCACTGTGGACTTCCACCATGGCCTTACCATGGGCTGCACAGTAACCCAACTGATGAGGCAAAATAACCTTTCTATCCTTTAGGTTGACTTCCTTCGGGCATTTGGGTCACTATGACAGAACGTTAGCACAGTGATCGATTGTCTCTTTTGCCTGCCCAGCACCCAGTTTTTCTTTCTGCTAATAGAATATTAGTTTGACTATAAGAGAACCCTCCGTCCTCACTGGCCAGACAGAGCCTGCCAATTGGAGCCAGAGAGAGGCACATGACTCGGGCCTGACAAAGTAGGGTTTGCAATTCTGTGGCTACAGCGATTGGTTCAGAGGTGAGCAGAGGACCTGAATCAGGCCAGTGAGATGCTACTCTAGGTTGATGCGAATTTACAAAGAAGTACACTCTCTCTTTCTGTGGATGTGGCCTGGCTGGCAACTTCCAGCCATCTACTGCCTGAGTTCATCTTACCATTAGGAGCGGGGAACCTACATGAGAAAGAAGCCATTGCAGAAGAAAAGCCATATGGAAAGATAATGAGAGAGAGAATGAAGTCTTAGGAGTAACATCTAGACCCAGCCACACCTGAAGCCAACATCCCTCTGAACTTCTCCGTAAATGAACCAATAAAAAAAAAAAACCCTTTCATCATGTGTATTATATGAAAATTTTTTACATATTTTTTGACCTTTTTAAAAAAAATCAACTCAGCTTGAGTCTTTTGCAACTGCAGAGCTAATACAGAAATCAAAGTGATGAGAAGCCTGGAATTTGTGTCTGGCTCACAGCGTGAGCTTAAGCTCCCTCAGTCCTGGATCTATAGCATATTGGGCTTCAACCAGGAGAAACATCATCGAGCAAAAGCTGGAAACATTTGGGTGGAAAAGAACATTTGTTTATCTTCCAGCTTGTCTGTGGTGGATGTGTGACTCTAATCTCTCTTTAAAGGGCAACTCTTTGGAGCTGGATGCTGCTTAAATACCAGGCCCAGACAGCTGCCAAAGGGAGCATCATCCAGCAAAGATTTTTCCAGCAGAGGTGAAGTCAATTCTGGCTCTACACTGTCTCCTGACCATAAAACAAAGAAGAATGTAGGCTGTGCGCTCAGCCCCTGGGGACAACACAAAGGAAGAAGCAAAGAAATAGAGCAAGCATTACCAGGAACCAACCGTGTATTTCAGAACTCAGGATGGGCCTATGTCCTTAGGCTGATTGTTTGGGATCAGGGTAGTGGAATCAAGCCTAGTGTGTTAGCCAGCTTTCTGTTACTATGACAAATACCTGAAGACTGACTTACAAAGAAAAAAGTTTTCTTTTAAAATGCCATTGAAGGCCCCAGTTTGTGGTTTCTGCATCCTGGTACTTCGGGTCTGTGGTTAGGTAGCTCTCAGTTCTGGATCCATGGCATCTGCCTGATTGCTGCAGGTTTTGCATTACTATTGAGCAGGCTGAGGAGCTGCTGAAGCTCCAGCCTCTGGTACTGACACAGACGGTGCCTCTGCCAAGCCTGCTTCCTGTCCTAGAGAATGGAAGAAAAGCAACATCAATAGTCTGTTTGGAGAACTGTGCACAGTCGGGTATACAGTCAGTGCTCAATAAATGCTAGTCCTGAAGGTGTTGTAAAAGTCTAGGGACATAATGCAGGCATGCATCTTTGAGAATCCTCTTGCTCTAGGGACACCAAAGTAGCATTAGCAAGTCCCAGTTCCCTTAGCTACCAGGGTTGGGGAGGAATAGGAAAGGCAGAGATGAGGAATAGCCAGAGTCTCCCAGTCCCATCTAGCTGAGACTTGCTCTGATCCCAGCTGGATGCTCTTTGCCTTGGAATGCAGGTTCATACTGATAAACCAATCCCAATTTGAAAACAACACACATCAAAAATGCATTTGTCATTACAGCCTGTTTGGGATATTGCCACTCTGAAATTCCCCTGAGGTCTCCATGGATAGAGATTAAAATGGTACCAAACTCATAACAGCATGGTGTGGTGGTTTAATCTTGACTGTCAGTTTTCTTGGATTTAAAGTCACCATGGAAACAAACCCCTGTGCATCTCTTTGATAGAGTTTCTAGGCTGGGTGATTGAAATGGGAAGACTCACCCTCAATGTGGATGGCACTGTCCCATGGGCTGGGATCCTGGACTGAACAGGAAGGAGGAACAGAGCTGAGTACCAGTATCCATCTCTCTCTGCTTCCTGACTGTGGATGCCATGTGACCAGCTGCCTTACACTCCTGCCATCATGCCTTACCCACCATGGATGTGACTGTGGATGCCTTGTGACCTGCCACCCCATAATCCTGCCATCATGCCTTCCCTGCCATGAGCAATTGTATCCCTAA
The DNA here is from genome assembly GCF_003668045.3 of Cricetulus griseus. Lineage (NCBI taxonomy): Eukaryota > Metazoa > Chordata > Mammalia > Rodentia > Cricetidae > Cricetulus > Cricetulus griseus. The sequence goes on from NC_048595.1 coordinate 10,666,782, forward strand.
ACTGCAAGCCCAAATTAACCCGTTCTTCCTTAATTTGCTTCAATCAGAAAATGAATCCAACAGGCCACCCTCAGAAGTTCTCAGCCCTGGTCCCTCTGTGCCAAAGCTAAAGTACCTGCTTAGTCCAGACTCTCTGAAAAATGACATAGCCCAACCAAAAGGCCAGGGTGATCCCAGCACTTTCAACAACTACGAACCCATTAAGGTCCATTTTGAAGGCAGAACGTTCTTCCTCGGGTGCCTATTCTGGGAAAAGAGGTCAGGGAGCAGAGAGCCATTGGGCAGAGAACACACATATTGGCATACTTCTGAGAGTGAAGAAGGGGAGAGCAGGAACCCTTGTGTCCCTCCACTTTTGCCAATAGCCGACAGGGGATGTCCAGATGGGCTTTGGATAGCCAGTCACAGACCCACCCACAGCGGTGACTCTTTTCTCTAGACATTGCTAGAAGACACTGAGAAAACGAGCAGACTGGAGAGCAAGGGCTCCCTGCTGCCCTCAAACACTGGTCAGCACAGACTCTGACATTTACAAAGCCGCCAGGACCACTTCAGCCAAATCCCTCTTCCCTCCATGTGCCCCTCATGATATTTAAACAGAAATGTCACCCTTGTGGCATTTATGTCCCCCCAGGTCCATCAGAAGTGTGGCTGTCATTGGATGACTTCATGATCTCTTTTTAGAGCCAAAGAGGAAAGTGCTGGTTTGAAAAGAAGAAAAGGGAAGAACAGCGCAAAACCCATATGGGCTTCATAAACGAAAGATGAACCCAAACTGCAAAAGCAGATACTGGAAATGCAAAACCTGGAATAGCCTGAGAGGTCTGGAAAGCCCCACACCCCACACTGGCTGGTTTAAATGAGCCTCTTGTGTAAGATCATGACTATGGTTAGAGTCATGGCACAACTCAAAAAGGAAACCAGCAGACAACTACAAACCATGCCCCTTGGTGAGAGCACAGCCCACACTGAAGATGGCTTCATCTTGCAGTAATATCCTGTCTTCAAAATCCAGGGACAGGTTGGACAAGCAGAGTCACTCAATATCTGGTTTCTCGAGTTGGAGATCAAGTGACTACATCCTGGGGTTGTGTTATCAGAATGGATTTTTTTCTTCTTGGCAACATGGGCTAACAACTATACATTTTAAAATGCACAGCAGCACACAGCACAGAGAGATTCCTGTTAAGCGTCGACATCTCTGTGAGGACTGCAGTTAAACTGGAAAGTCTGCACTTTTGAGATTGCTGGGGTAGAGATGCATTTGAGACAGAGAATGTCTGATAAGCTCTGTTATTTTACAACTCCTCTCCACACACACAAAACACAGGGATGGGATGTGGGGCAGAGCGGGGAGAGGGGGGAGGGAGAGAGAATATATATATTCACTCACTCCTGAGCCTTTTGCCTTCACCTTTACCAGTGTGATTTTCTTCCTCATGACAGCTTCATCAAGTGAGGAAGACCCTGATGCCCATTCACTGACTCTGCAATGAACTTGGTCACACTTGTGAGGCTAGGTGACACTGGTTTGGGCTCAGAATATGGTTGTTATACCATCTTGCTTTGATTTCCCCAGTGACATCCCTATAACAGACCAAATTCCAGGAAAAAAAACAAGTTATGTGTTCATGTCTTCAGAGGAGCAAACGCGGTGGGACATGCATCTCATTGGTCTTGTTGGCTATAAAAGTTCAAGTTTTGTAACTAAAGAAGCTAGGCTTGGCAGGAAGATGGGGAGAGAGCTAGCTCCTTGCCACTGCTTCTATGCTCTTTCAGCTTGGCCATGACCCTTAGAATTCAAGTTCTCAGGGGCAGCCTCTTCACACCTCTCCCTGCAGACCCACAGCTTGATGTCTTGGCTTTTTCTTGGTATGGTTCAGGATACCTGGCTAGAAGGAGAACACATGCAAATGAGCATCAATGCCCTTGGCCCTCTGGCACAGACAATAGAATATTGACAATGCCTCCTGCCAAGCAATAGATAACACATCCACAATGACCAGGCTTCTTAGTATACATTGGATAACTCAAGACCTTTTATTTTCTAGACATAGAAGGAAGGAATTGAAAGCAAAGACTGGAGTGGAGGGGGGGCTGATATTAAATCTATTTTCTTCCTAGCAGTTTAATTTCAACAGTGATTACAAGCCATCAGATAGATAGGCAATTGACCTCCTGATTCTAAGATAAACCCCCCATCCCTACCCTGAAGGTCTTTTTTTCTAGTGCCAAGGTCCTGGGCAGGTCCTGACTCCACAGCATGTTGGAGCTGTGAGTCATCAGACTATGCTGGTTGCCATGGAGATACTCATCATCTAGGTCTACTGGTCCCTCCAGATCTGGGTCTGTTGCTTCTGCACTAGGCAGGAAGGCTGGGGATCTTGGTGAGGTTGGGAAGTTTGCCTTGGCATCCTCACCCTGCCCCTGCCTTAGACTATGCCAGGGTACAGGTTGCTAGAACCCCTCACAGAATCCTATGGGGGGGCAAGTCCAAGGAAGCAGACTTCTGTTCAAAGACTGCCCCTCCCTTCCTCTTCAAATCCTCCCTTCCCTCTTCCCTCAGACCTTTCTTAAGGGTTCTTCTTGGCCCACTCATTTTTGCCATCTTGGTTTCAAATTTTTGACAAACTAAAAAGGGAAGCATTTTTCAGGAAACTCAAATTCTCCATATGTTCAGAATCTCCAAGTTGAGGAGGCAGAACCTCTTTCATTGAAAAAGGAAAAAGAGAGAATGGAGAAGTCAGCTTAAAGTCTGGGGATTCAGTTCAATGATAGAGTTTGGAATTAACATCCGTGAGGCCCTGGATTCAATCCCAGAACCAAAAGGAGGAGGAGAGATGGAAGGAGAGAGGGAAGGAGGAAGGGAAGAATATATGCTTTGAATATATGCTAATATAACCCAGCCCTTTCAAAGTCTACAAAGTTATTAACAGGAAGGTGTTGCAGAAGATTTCTCGTCCCGCCTAGGTCTCACCACCACTTCAGCCCCAAATAAGCACACGGAGATGCTATATTAATTATTAAACCGTTGGCCAATGACTAGGGCTTCTTATTGGCAGCTCTGTCTTAATTATTAACCCACTTCTATTAATCTATGTATTTCCACGTGGTCTTATCTTACTGGAAAACACCTGGTGCATCCTTTCTTCCCAGTCCTTACATGGCGACTGTTTCGCAGTCTTCCTCTGCCTCGTCTCCTCATCCTGCCTATCTTCCTGCCTCATTGGACAAAGAGTGTTTTGTTCACCAACCAATAGAGAAACATATATACAGAAGGACATCCCCATCATGAAGGGAAATATCTAATTCTTCACCCCAACTGTCACCAGCAGCTCCCCCTGAATTCTTGTGCTCGCTCAGCTTGCCTTTATATAGCTCCACTCTTGAGCTCACTCTTTCTGCATTCCCAGTGCCCTCCTTTCTCTGCAGTGCCAGCACTTAGGCAACATCAGGAATAGTTGGTAGATACCATGGCCATGAGCGTCCCCCATGCACCTGAGACTGTGCAGGGCATGTGGGAAGCCACACTAGACTTGGAGATGATAACGTTAAAAATAAGATGAAAACCAAGGTCGGTTTTCAGACACAACATGGCCACAGAAGATGACATGCAAAAATCATGTGTGGCCTCAGCAGTTAAGAGCTCAGATCAGTTCCTAGGACCCACATGGGGCAGTTCACAAACACCTACAATTCCAGCTCTGGGAATCTCACACCCTCTTCTGGATTCTACAGGTACCATCACACACATGCACACACACACACACACACACACACACACACACACACACACACACACACACACAACATACACACACAAGAAAAGAAGGAAGGAAGAGAGGAAGGGAGATAAATGTTTAAAAATAATTTATTTTAGAAAGGAAAAGAAAATACCACATGTGCCCAATAAGGAAAGCAACATTTTGTTTTTAAATCTTACTATTTTTCTTCAATTTCAATAGCTATATTGATGATATGTTGAGTATTTTCCCCCAGCTCCCTTAGCCCAACAAGCTCCCTTTTCTCATATTTCCCCTTCCCAACTTCTCTTTTGTTTCCCTAGACACTTTGCTCCTGTTATCATTGTCATACCCTCACATATGATTTTGTTTGTATAAAAATCCCACAAATGAGAAAAGCTTGGAACTGTTTGTCTCTCTATGACTGATTTGATTTATCTAGTGGGATTATCTCCAGTTGCATCCAAACTTCTACAAACAACATAAGTTCATTCTTTATGGTTGGAAAGCATTTCATTGTGTATAAATGCCACGTTTTGTTATGTGTTCCTCTGGTTCTGGACACCTGAGTTAGTTTCATAGCTTAGCTATTATTAATGAACATTGCTGTGCAAGTGTCAAATCACCCAGTCAATAAATGGGCTAATGAAACGGACAGGCAGTTCTCCAGAGATGATGTACAAATGGCCAACAAACATGAAAAAAAGAAAATTTACTGGACATAAAAGAAATGCAAATCAAAACAACATTGAGATTACACTCTCACCCCAGTCAGAAAAGAGGTCATCAAGAAAGCAAATAACAGGTGACATCAAGGATAAAAACAAAAGGGAGTTTTATGTGCCATTGGTGTCAATGTAAACTAGTCCAGCCACTACAGAAATCAGTATGGTAGTTCCTCCAAAACCTGAAAATAGATCTTCTGTATTATACTAGCTAGTTTTATGTCAACTTGACACAAGCTACAGTCATCTGAGAACAGAAAAATGCTCAATTGAGTCAATGTCTCCCATAAGATCTGCTTGCAAGCAATCTTATAGTGTGTTTTCATGATTTATGTGGGAGAACCTAGCTCACTGAGGGTGGTGCCACCCCGGGAAGGTGGCCCTGGATGATTTTTAAAACAAAGCAAAACAAAAACAAAAACAAAAATGGCCTGAACAAGCCATGAAGAACAAGTCCTAAGAAGTACTCCTCAATGGTGTCTGTATCAGGATGCTCCTGCCTCTGGGTTCCTGCCCTGCCTTGAGTTCCTGCGCTGACTTCTTTCTCTTATAGGCTGTTTATACATAAGTATAAACCAAACAAACCCTTCCTCCCCAAGTTGCTTGTTGTCATGATGTTTTATCACCGCAGTAGTTGTTTTTCTCATGCTATGATAAAAGACAATGACCAATAAAAGAAAGTGTTAAATTGAGGGACTTGCACTCTTAGGGGTTAGAGTCCATGACCTAACGTGGACTAGCATGGCAGCAGGCAAACACCGTGCTGGAACATTAGCTAAGAGCTTCCACCCTTACCAGCAATATTAGGCAGACAGAAAGCTCTTTGGGAATGATGTGGGCTTTTGAAACCTCAAAGCACACCCTAGTGACATCCCCCCTCCAACAAGGCCACAGCTCCTCATCCTTCCCAAATAGTTCTACCAACTGGGAATGAAGTATTCAAACACATGGGCCTCTGTGGGTCATTCTAGTTCAAGTTCCCACAGACACACATGACCCAGATGTACTATTCCTGGGTATTTACCCAAGGGTAAATAGATATTCTTGTTAAATCTTCTTTTACAAATATGTAACCATATGGCTTTCAGATGTCCCTGTGAGAATCATCACATTTCCCCAGATAAACACGGGCAACATTAGAGGTCTGCATTAAGCCAGGGACTGGTTTCATAGTTTCCTTTCTGTTTCTCTGATAAAAGAGTCGGACAAACGCATGTTGGGAGAGGAATGGTTTACTACAGCTCATGCTTCCAGATCACCGTCCACTAGCAGAGCTGGGACTCAAGAGACTGTGTGAATCAGAAACCATGGAGAAAGGCTGCTTGCTGGCTCACTCATGTTTAGCTAACCTTCTGTACAACCCAAGACCACCTCTCAAGGGGCAGCCTTGCCCACGGTGGGCTGGACCCTCCCACATCAATTAGTAAGCAGGGGACTGTGCCTCAACAGTGAAGAACATTTGCTCTTCTTGCAGTAGACCAGAATTCAGTACCCAACACCCATATCAAGAGGCTCACAACTGCCTGAAACTCAATTTCAGGGCATCCAATGGCCACTCTCGGCATCCATAAATACACACATGCACATGTACACACTCACACATATACATGCACATGAATTTCAAAAGTTGAAATTAAAAATGAGCCAATCAAGACACGCAGTCCCCTGGATGCTTATAGGCCAATATGATCTGGGCCAATCCCTCAGTTGAGTCTCCCTTCTCAGTTGACTCCAGGCTGTGTCAATCTGGCCAGTAAAGCTAAGAGCCTTGGATTTTCCATGCCAAAGTCCCAGTTTTGCAGTCTGGCTCTAAATTTGCTCATGTGTAAAACTAAAGAATTGCACCTGTTGACACCAGACCCCACCTCTCATCTGCTTCAACAGTTCTGGATCTTAGGTGCTTTTAATATAGACAGTATTTTTAAATATTCTTTCATGGATGAGGGAACTGCTCCATACACAATGGCAGAGCAGGATGGATTTAAGTCCCAAGCATATCAGCCTGCCATGGAGTGTACCTGCACTGTGACTCTATAAAACCCAGCAAACTTTTATGTGTATTAAAGTTTAATCAGTCCAAGAGTGAGAAGGCAAAAGGGAAGTGAACAACTCCTAAGAGGTTATTTATTCATGTTGATTCTCATATGTATGGTAAATAGTTCCCTTGCCTGATTCTGTGATGTGAGCAGGTTTTTATGGCCTGGGGGGCAACGGGCTATGAGGAAAGCAGAAACCATCTAGCATAGAACAGAGGGCTGAAATATTCATGTATCTCTTTTGAAACGTAACATGGTGTGAACAGAGACAGGTGCTTTCAACTTGGCCACATGTGGTGTAAGCAACACAAATGCACTCCTGCCCACCCAATGCCAATTGGAAGAGGTGAAAGGGTGGATGGCACTGGGCACCCAGAAAAGACATGGGGCCAAAGAAGATGGCATGTGGATGTGAACATCTGAGTTGCTGCATAGATGTGTGCTGACGTGTGTAGCACATACATACATACATACATACATACATACATACATACATACATGGATAGATGATAGACACATACATAATACATACATACATATATACATACATACATGGATAGATGACAGACACATACATACATACATACATACATGATGCATACATACATACATACATGCATACATGGATAGATGATAGACACATACATACATACATACATACATACATACATGATAGATAGATAGATAGATAGATAGATAGATAGATAGATGATAGATAGATACTAATTTGCTTTCTATTGTAGTGATAAAACACTGACCAAAAAGCAAGTTGAAGAAGAAGGTGTCTGTTTCATCTTACACTTCCAGGTAATAATTGTTCATCAGTAAGGGCAGTCAGGGCAGGAACTCAAAACAGGAACCTAGAGGCAGGAACTGAAACAGAGGCCATGGAGGAATGCTACTTACCTGCTTTCTGTCATGCCTCACTCAGCTTGCTTTCTCATAGACCCCAGGACCACCTACCTAGGGCTTGGGTCATACACAGTGGGTTGGACCTTCCTTAGGCCAATTAGCAACCAAGAAACTGCCCCATAGACATGTCTACCAGTCAACGTCATGGAGTTCCTCAATTGAGGTTCCTTTTTCCTGGATGACTTCAGTTTGTGTCGAGCTGACAAAAATTAACTGATGACAGACAGACATACAGACAGATGTTTAAGCACACACAAATGTTTAATGAAAGTGTAAATATATACATAGAAAGATATATTGATGAATGGTGCAAGCTGTGTTCTAGTAGGTTCTTTTTTTATCACTTAGAGTAGAAGTAGGCAAATATCATCTTTAAAGATCCAGATAGCAAATATTTCAGGCTGTGAGTCATAGAGGTATCTGTTGCAAGTTCTCTGCCCACCTTGAAGAATAAAATCCATAGACAGCGTGAAAACACTCAAGGGCCTCATCTGCCAATAAAGCTTTATTTCTGCACACCAGAATCTGAGGTTCTTGGAATGGTCACATGTCAACAAGCATTATGTTTCTACATTTTTCAAGTACTTGGAACTGGAAGTACAGCCATCTGCTGTCAAGGCACACCCCACAGACACAGGCAGTAAGTGAGGCTGGGGGAAGGGGACCACAGTTTGTCAATGTGTCATTTAGAATGCCATCTCCCAGAAACAGATGCTCATAGGTGCTGTCTAGGTGAGACTGGGTCAGTCTGCAAAGGTCAGTTCAATCCAGGAAGAACCAAAAGCATAGCAAATACAGTGCCTGATTTGTGGGTGTTTATGCTAGACATGGGCTAAGCTTTTTGAGTCTACCTGTTCCCTTGTCATCATTACAATTCTCAGGAAACAGATTTGGATGCTTAAGTGACTTGTCCTTCTCTCCTAAGAAGCTATAAGCCTAAGATGACATGCACCTTGGGGCCATTGGGCTGTGGTGTGTGTGTGTGTGTGTGTGTGTGTGTGTGTGTGTGTGTGTGTGTATGTATGTGGTGTATGTATGTGTGTATATATATATATATATATATATATATATATATGTGTGTGTGTGTGTGTGTGTGTGTGTGTGTGTGTGTGTGTGTGTATGGTGTGTGTGTGTGTGTATGCGTGTGTATGTGTATGTGTGTGGTGTGTAAATGGGTGTGTGTGTGAGAGAGAGAGAGAGAGAGAGAGAGAGAGAGAGAGAGAGAGAGAGCATCTGTCTGTGTGTGTGGTGTACACGTTTGTGTGGGTATATTGTGCACATGCATGTGGAGGCCAGAGGCCAGGGTTGGCTATCTTCCCCTATCACTCTCCACTTTATGTTTTGAATCATGGTCTCTCACTGAATCTGTAACTCTGATTGGCTAGACAGGCTGTCCAGTGATCCCCAGGGATCTACCTGTCTCTGGTTCCCCCTGACCCCTAGCACTGGTTTACAGGTGTGAACTGTTGAGTCACCTTCTCATGAGGTTTCTGGGGATTCAGGTCCTAACGTTTGTACAGCAGCAGTTTACCAACTGAGCCCTCTCCCCTCACCCCGCCCAAGGCTGTGATGTTTCAGCACAGCACACAGCCTTTGGGCGAGGCAAGGATGATGTCTTGTGCTCAGTGAGGCCTGGAAGCACATGAGTTGCCATCTCTGCCACCAGTATTGTTCATTTTTCCACATCAGCCATACTGAATGGCTACTCACACTACCACTTCCTCAGTCTGGCTTCCAACATGAGATGCCCAAACACGTCCCCTTCCACGGCCTTTCTACGCCCCAGAAGCATCATTGGCAAGTAATGATGTAACCACATTTAACCTGTGCTTTTGGCTCTGCCTAGGATCAGACAAGTCAATCATTCATTCCCCAGATGCTCAATGTGAGGAAACCAAGGGTGAGAGAGAACTTTTTTCAGGTCTGGGAGGGGGCAGTTTCAGTCCATAAAATGCTCAACATACACACATGAGGACTAGATCCCATGTAACAAGCCAGGTGCCTGCAACACACACCTGTATCCCAGTGCTGGGGACATAAAGACATGAGGATCCTGAAGCTCACTGGGTACCTAGCCTAGTCTATTTAGAAAAGTTCCAGGCCAATGAGAGACCCCATCCCCAAAAACCAAGGAGGAATGCTCCTGAGGAATGAGGACAAATGTTGTCCCCTGGCATACACAAATGGAGAAAGAGAGGACCACTTTGTAGCATAGTCCGCCTGTTGCTAGTATATGAATGGTTAGCAAGTGTCATAGATACGGTTTTATTGCTGTAAGAGACACCACAACCATCACAACTTATGAAAAGAAAGCACTGAGGGTTTGCTTACAGTTTTAGAGGGTTAGTCTACACAGTCACGAGACAGGCATGGTGCTAGGGCAATAGCTGAGAGCTTTATATCCTAACCTGTAGGAGAGAGAGAGAGAGAGAGAGAGAGAGAGAGAGAGAGAGAGAGAGAGAGAGAGAGAGAGAGAGAACACATCAACACATCATAGCCCACTCCCGGTGACATTCTTCCTCCAACAAGGCCACACTTCTGATTGGAGTCTAAGCATTCAAATATATGAGCCTATGGGGCCCATTCTTGTGGTGATATTTTGTTTGTGATCTAACAAATAAAACTTGCCTGAAGATCAGAGGGCAGAGCTAAGCCACTAGTTAACCACAGAGGTCTGGAGGTTTGCACAGACAGACAAAAAGTGATATGGCCAGGCAGAGAAAGGAAGGAGGAGGAGACAGGAGCACAGTCTCTTTGCAGCTGGGAAGCTGAGTAGGTAACTAGGTGGCTGTGGTTTGATCCTTTGTCTTTCTGATCTTTCAGCATTTCCCCCCATATCTGACTCCAGGCTTTTATTATTAAGACCTATTAGAACTCATGCTGAACATTCTAATTCTAACCCCCACAGAGAGTCAAGTATCAAAGAACCTCGGAGATGGCTGGGAGGTGGTGGCGCACACCTTTAATCCCAGCACTTAGAGGCAGAGGCAGTGATCTCTGAGTTCAAGGCTATCCTGGTCTACAGGGTGAGTCCAGGACAGCCAGGGCTACACAGATAAACCCCATCTTGAAAAGCAAATCCAAAAATCAAACAAAGAAGAATCAAGGTGCCTCCATATATGTGCATGTGTTACATCCATACACCAAGCTGGAAACATATCATTTCCTCATCAGCATCCTCAACTGTTTAGTATTCATACAAGCTACAATGTTTGCTGAGAATAAAGAGCTCAGATCAGCCACTGCTGAAGCAGACTGCCTGAAACAAAGATACGAGAAAACATATTTGTGTCCCCCCTTCAGTTTTTAATCTTCCTGCTCTTGTCTATGGCCTCTTTACAATTTCCTAGTGGCATGTATCTTTAAATGGATCCTGTGTGTACCACATCGCTGTCCTTCTGATGCCAAAAACCTCCTTGCCTTGGACTGTTTTGAGATATCAAGAGACCACTCCAGAGTACGGTTTAGATAACACATTAGACAAAATGTTCTCCCTGCCCCCTCCACCACCCCCACTGTGCCCATCCTGAAAGAGATCACCTGTCAACCTCAAGTGAGCCTCTCTTAGAATAATCTAGAACAATCGGGAGCCTGTCTTTCTGATCAGATCATCTACTTGACCTAGGACTAAATGCAGCCTGCCTCCCACAAGTAGTTCATCACATCCTTAATTCATGGACCTATTAGTGCAGAAGAAACCAGCTAAAGAGGTAGTGGGTTACAACAATTTACTTTCGCATCACACTGCTAGCATTGAATAAACGTAGCTGGGTGGCTGTCACTAGAGGTCTTTTGTAAATTACAGTCAGATGGTTGTGGGAGTTGGTGCTGAAATCACATGAGGACTATTCACAGGGGCCTGTGTTGGGCGGGAGCCTGGGCTAGAGTCTCAGACTCTCTCTGTCTCTGTCTCTCTGTCTCTCTGTCTCTCTGTCTCTCTGTCTCTCTCTCTGTCTCTCTCTCTCTGTCTCTCTCTCTCTCTCTCTCTCTCTCTCTCTCTCTGTGTGTGTGTGTGTGTGTGTGTGTGTGTGTGTGTGTGTCCATCTATCTGTCCTTCCCGCCTCTTCTCCCCACTTCCACCACAGAGCCTCTGTCTGTGGTCAGCTTGTGTTTCCTCACAACATGGTGACATTAGGACATTTGAACTTGTATGACAATACAGGATTCTAAGCACAACACTCCCCAGACACCATGATGGGAGCGCTCTGGCCTCGCCCAGTGTAGTCTGGGAGAGCACCATTCTCTGGTCCACCCTCTTCCAGCACCATACTGTGCTGCCAAGCAGTCGCAGAGCCCACCCAGATTCAAAGGGAAGAGATGCAGCCCCCACTTTGTGGGAAGAACCAACATCAAGGAAACAGTAGCCGCAATAGGCTAGATGTGGACCCAAGAGTCATCTTCTCCAGCCTCTTTAGAGGTGACATGAGCATGAGATGCCTCGGTAGTAAAATGCATGCCAGGGTCATCCTCACAAAGCCCAGCCTGTACCTGAAGCTCCCCAGGGAACTCTGAGCAGCCCATCCAGCTGCAAACATCTGCCTCCCAAAAAACTCTGTCTCTATTGAAGGCCTGTCTTATGCTGACTTTGTTCTAGCTGTAGTTCTTAGGAAACAAAAAAATCACTTTTCCTCCTGTCCACCAAGGAACAGTGATTGCTGTCCTTAAACACCATTCTCTGGCTAGTCTGAGTCTTCTTGCTTCAGAGCCAGCTGCCCCTGCGTTGTCACCCCCCCACTCCCCCACCCCACCACTACCCCCCACCACCCCCCACCCCACCACCTCTTACCCCCACCCCCTTCAGGTGCATTTCTCACCATTTGCCTACATAGGAGTCATCTACTGAAGGCTTCACCAGGTTATGGCCCGAGAACCAAGTGGCTTTGGAAAGCCAACCAGACCCCTGCTTAGGGACTGAGTTTCACTCTGGGGAGCATTCCTCATGCTGAGGCATTGTGAAACCCTCTCTGAGTGGCTTGTGGATGAGAAGGAGAAGGTGCAGGAAGAATGAGAGTGGAAGGGTTACTAACCGAGTGTGTGCCTGGGGGGCTAACTGTAAGATGCCGATGGTCTCTTTTATCTTCCCATGATCTCCTCCTTTGTTATCCAAACATTCTTCCTCATCATCAACACCATCATTATGGCCACTACCATTCCTATCTGTCTCTGTTAGGGCTTCTATTGCTGTGAAGAGACACCATGACCACAGCAACTCTTGTAAAGGAAACATTTCATTGAGGTGTCAGCTTAGAGTTTCAGAGGTTTAGTCCATTATCTTCACGGTAGGGAACATGGAGGCTGGGAATCCAGTGGTGTACTGGAGAGGTAGCTGAGAGTCCCATGTCTTTCACAGGCAACAGTAAGTGGGCATGGCTTGAGCATATATGAGACCTCAAAGCCCACCTCCACAGCGACACACTTCCTCCAACAAAACCACACCTACTACTACAACAAGGCCACGCCTTCTAATAGTGTCACTCCCTTTGGGGGCCATTTTCTTTCAAGCCACCACACTACCACAATCATCAGCACCACAGCCACCACTCAAACTATCTGACAAGTGCCACTGAGTGCCCAGGAAGCTCTGAAACAGAAACAAAATACAAACCATTTCTGACAGATTTGATGACTTGTGATTTTTTTTTCTGCTTATTTAGTTGCTACTGTTTGAGACAAGGTCTATGCATCCCAAGCTGGCCTCATACTCCCTGAATCAGTGGGGATGACCTGATGATCCTCTGCCTCCATCTCCAGAGTGCTAGGATTACAGTCTATGCTGCTATTTGGTTTATGCACTGCTAGAAATGGAGCTCAGGGAGCTCAGGGCTTCGTGCATTCAAGGCAAGGGTTCTACCAACTGAGCTACATCCCAACCCCTGGTTTTCCTTGTTAGAGAATTTTAATTTATGATTCTCAAGATACATTCCTGGATCTCTAAGTGTCCCTAGAGCCTCCCCTCCGAAGATGGATGTGGTGGTACTAGAAAATTCTAAATGGACAGGCAGTGCCTCTCCCAGTTGTGACTTCAGGCTGAGTGGAAGTCTGGCTGGTTCATTGGTTCTGGTTTGCACACCCCTCCTTCACCCAGAAGACTCTCGTTTAAAGGGTAGGTGATGTATCAAGTCTTTGGTTCCAGGGAGGTGATACAAGGAAGGATGGTGACAGGCTGTTTGAGACACTATGGTCTTCCACCTTTCTCCCGATAGCCGGTGTTGCTCATCTCTTCTGCCCGGGGCTAGATTATCTGAGTCATTGTTTGCATACCTGAATCAGCATCCCACCTACCCAGCCTAGAGCCCAGGTCAGAGGTCCCCAGCCCAACTTGCCAAAGCCCAAAAGTCCATCCTTGCTGGGTGCTCACCTCATATACACAACCAGGAAGCCTTCCAGACCCACGCTGTCTTCTTTCCAAAGGGCAGCACTTGTTATTATGTGCCAATGAACTGCTTTCTCAATTGAAAACATGTATGCTATACAATTTTCATTTCTTTCCTTTTTCCAAAATGAGAATCGAGTTATAACTGTGGTCGGGCACCTTGAGAGCGCTCCTGCTTTTATACTTCATAGACTCCTTAATAATACAAAAATTGCCCACAGCACTTCACACTGAGTTATGAAGTCATTAACATTTCTGGGGTAAACACAATACCCCAGGACAAGTTATTAGACAGATCGTAATAGGGGGAGTTGTGCACACCGAAAGGGCCCTGCGTCTAGTGGAAAAACCCACCTGCTCCCACAAGAAGGCATCGAAACGGTTCCCCACACCCACACAGACAGCACTGTTCTCAGCCAACCAACTGGGCATATTAGAGATTGGGGAAATTTTAAAGAATTGGTACCTTGGTATCCCAAGGCCAGCAATCTCTCCAAACTCTGAGCTCTGCATTCTGCCTCAAGGTTCCTGTGTATTTATGAGCCTGTCGGTTCCCCCTCCACAGTCCGTCAGACCCATAACAAATTCTATCTGGCAATGCTGTTTGCTTTTAAATTAGATGAGGGATCCATCACACGTGCTTTCCACTTCCTTCCCCGGCCCATGCTCACCAGTCCTTCACAATTATGTGTCAGTGTCAGCCAACAGAAACTGTATTTTCCCTCCTTCTTCAGAAAAGAATTGTGTGTAATACGTATGTGTGTTTAATGTGTGACTGTGTGCACACATGTGCCAATGGTTGTGTGTGGTCAGAGGATAATCTCAGGGGGCTGTCTTCACCTTTGACCTTGAGGTATGCTAGATGGCTCTAAAGCTCCTGGCAATTTGATTCTCCTGCCTCTATTTCTCACCTCATCCTGGGGTCTGATGCTTGCATGTGAAGTGTTTTACCCATCCCACCAGGCCTTCTCTCTCTTGTCTTGATGAACAATAGAAGCGGATGTGGAGAGGGTACCCTCACCCTGCCTGATGATTCTTTATTTTGTCCTTGTTGTTTTATCTGTTCACATACAGAATCAGGACTAAAAGGAATATGAAGAAATTGGGGAACAGGATAATTCACCCCACAATGAGTACCAGAGCCTCTAGCTGCATCCCCAGTCAACAGGCAGAGTTCCAGGAAGTTCACAGAGGCCTCAAACACCCTGTGCCCTAGTGGGTGTCCACATACTCCATGGTAGTAGGATTGAGCTCACTGAAAAAGTCCCTTCCAAAAGAACACGATCAAAGAGTTAGGTGTGGTGTGTTCCACCCAAGGAGAACCCCAGGTTCCCATCCTGCATCCACATTGGGTGCTTCTGATTCACACACACACACACACACACACACACACACACACACACTCACACACACACTCACACACACACTCACACACACACTCACACACACACACACACACACACACACACTCACACACACACACACACACACACACACACACACACACACACACACACACACACACACACACACACACACACACACACACACACACTTTCTTTCTCATTAAATTTCTCCAATGGGCACTTCCGCTTCCCACAGATACTTGATTGCAAACAACATGCTATCTCTCAGGCAGTCCCAAGAAGGTAACCCAAGCCTAAATGCACGTGACTCTTGAAAGTCAATTAAAACCATAGTACTAGTTTGTTGTCATGGGGCATTTACCTGTCAACCTAGTAACTGGGAGGCTAAGGCAGGAAGGAGGAGGAAGAGTTTGGGGCTGCAGAGTAAGACTTCATTTCACAAACAAGCAAAACCCCACAGCACCCACCATCGAAAGGACAGTTTTCATCACACTGCTTCAACATCTCCTACCTCCAGCTCTTGATCATACTGTGTGTGATAAAAAAAAAACAGAAATGGGGGCCCTGGAAGCCTGTGGAGTCTTCAGCAAGCGCCTTCCGCCTCTGATGCTAGGAGGATTTTGAAGCTCCTGGGTAGGAACGATGATGGCCACCCTTCCTCTGTGTTGCCAGCTCAAGAAGGTCTTCCCGTCATTCACTCAATTTCCCATCAGCCACATCCTGCATCCTTTGAATCCACTGCCCGAGTTTTATCCTGAGTTTGTAGCTTTCCGGTCGAGCCCTTCTTCCATTCATTTAGAGCATCCCTGTCCTCTCTGAAGTCCCCACTGCCTGATTGGCCAGCTGGAACAGAGCTCCCACTCTGAGTGCATGCATTCCCCAGGCACCTTTGCTTTGTGGCCTCTTCCTGCTTTCTTCTTGTTCAAGTTTCATTTCTGTTGTTGTGATCAAACACCCTGACAAAGGCAGCTTTTGGGAGAATTTATGTAACTTATAATTCCAGGTTACCATTCATCATCTCAAGGAAGTCAAGGCAGGAACTCAAGCAGATAGTCACATCATGTCTGCAGGCAAGAGCAAAGAACAATTCATGTGCCCATGCTCTTCCTTGCTCGCATCTAGCTCTCTTCTGTCTTACATAGTTCAGCCTAGGG
Source organism: Cricetulus griseus (assembly GCF_003668045.3). Taxonomy (NCBI): domain Eukaryota; kingdom Metazoa; phylum Chordata; class Mammalia; order Rodentia; family Cricetidae; genus Cricetulus; species Cricetulus griseus. The sequence goes on from NC_048595.1 coordinate 10,683,092, forward strand.
AGTGGCACTGCCCACAATGGCTTTCTATAGCAATTAACAACCAGGGCAATTTCCCACAGACATGCCCCAAGGTCAACCTGATCTAGATGATTCCTCAACTGATGCTCTCTTGCCAGGTAATTCTAGGCTGTGTCTAGCTGACAGTTTATTCATCACAGTTCCAGTGCCATCTCAGGCTCCTCTTGGGATGATCCCCAACCCACTCACTCCTGTATCCTCATTGTCTTTCTGCAGGACAATGCCGCTGGATCCGCCCCGAGACATTCAATATAACTTTGCTTTGTTTACTGTAAGTGCTGAGAAAACATGGTACCAGGTTTGCCATGTGATTATAGTACAAACAAAAACAAAAAAACAAACAAACAAAAAACAGGGAGGAGGTTGTGAGGCTTCCGGGGAGAAGGTTGTGAGGCTTCCGGGGAACTGTGGGCAAGACACACCTGTAGTGGGATAGCCACCCTGCCTGTACCTGTAGCCAAATGGGCATGGTCACGGGTGAGTGTGTGACAGGGAGTGAGTTTAGGTCTGGGGTCGAGGTAGTGGCTCTCTCTTGCATCCGGTTGGGTCACAGGGAGCAGCCTGCGCGGATCCTTAGAGCAGGAACCTGCAGCGGCCACCTGCTTCTTTTTTAAGTGACCTCTCCCCCAAATAAATTATATTTAACCTATATTTGAACCTCATCCTGTGAATCCTTATCTGTGCCTCCACACACACCCACATTTCTAACATACCTGGACTTCAATGCTTCCCCAAATTCCTGTGAAAAAGTCAAGAGTGAGTATCCGTGGTCAGACAGAACTCAGCCTTCTACCCCAAATAAGGGCAACATTCTTTCCTTCTGTGGGGCCAAACCAGGAGTCCAGAACAAGGCAATTTGGTAAGAATGGAATGGGTTCTGAATATCTTGTCAGTGACATGACTAGAAGCTCCTTAGACCAACCAAAGAGTACCTTCTCAATGAAACGGTCAGAAGCTCTTTAGACCAATCAAAGAGAATTCCTCACTAGCTGCTCCTAAAAGAGCCAGGAACTCTAACCTGGATCATAGTAGAGAAGGTGTGAGTTATAAAGGCCCTCTTGGATTGGCCAAGGAGATGTAATCTGACCATCATCCCAACCCAAACACAGTCCCAGATGGTATGCTATTTATTTTTGAAACCAGACCTCATGTACCTCAGACTAGCCTCAGACTTGCTAGGCAGCTGAGGATGGCCTTGATGCTTTGGCCCTCCTGCCTCCACTTCCCAAGTGCTAGGATTAGAAGTGTGAGCCAATGCCTGATTTCTCTGTAAACCTAAAATGTCTCCCTCTATCATGGTATCTCCATTCTTGTTTTCTTCTATTCTTCCCCCGACTCAACCTTTCTGCTCCCTCAGGTCCTCCTCGCCCCTCCTCTTCTTGCCTTCTCATTCTCCTAGCTCCCTCCCCCCTCTTCCCATGCTCCCAATTTACTCAGGAGATCTTGACCCTTTCCCCTTCTCCAGGGGACTATGTATGTCTCTCTTAGGGTCCTCCTTGTTTCCTAGCTTCTCTGGTAGTGTGGATTGTAGGCTGGTAATCCTTTACTCTATGTCTAAAATCCACATATGAGTGAGTACATATCATGTTTGTCTGGATATCTACAAAGATGACACCAGCTAACAATCTAAGCAACAGAGGAGAGGCTACCTTAAATGCCCTCCCCTGATAATGAGATTGATGACTAACTTATATGCCACCCGATAGCCCTCATCCAGCAGCTGGTGGAAGTAGAAGCAGACACCCACAACTAATCACTGAACTGAACTGGAATCCAGTCGCAGAGAAGGAGGAATGATGAGCAAAGGGGTCCAGACCAGGCTGGTGAAACCCACAGAAACAGCTGACCTGAACATCGGGGAGCTCTTGGTCCCCAAACTGATAGCTGAGATACCAGCATGGGACTGATCCAGACCCCAAGAACATGGGTTTCAGTGAGGAAACTTCAGAAATCTACGGGACCTGCTGTAGTAGTTCAGTACTTATCCCTAGCATAGGTGTGGACTTTGGGAGCCCATCCATATTCCCTGAGCCAAGACACACGGTGTGGGGGGGTGGGCCTAGACCCTATCCCAAAGGATACAATAGACTCTGATGACACCCTATGGAAGTCCTCACCCTCCAGGGGAAGCAGAAAGGATATGTGATAGGTAGGTTTTTAGTTGGGGGGGTGGTAGGGGAGGAGGGGAGGGAGAGGGAACTGGGATTGACATGTAAAACAATCTTGTTTCTAATTCAAATAAAAAAATCTGCAAAAAGAAGAAGAAGAAGAAGAAGAAGAAGAAGAAGAAGAAGAAGAAGAAGAAGAAGAAGAAGAAGAAGAAGAAGAAGAAGAAGTGTGAACCACCAAGCCTGGTTTATGCAGTGCCAGGGCTCAAACCCAGAGCCTCTTGAATTCTAAGCTAGTGCCTTACCAACTGAGCTGTAGCCCCAGGACTAAGAGTGACTTTAGCACCAACACAAAATGATGGTTTCTTCTCTTTCTGTTTCACTGCACATGGGGTGGATTTGAAGCTCTCCATACCTTACAGTCCTCCTACTCTCCCTTCATCTAGATTCTATGTGGAGAAGGAAAATGTAAACCTGGCAAAGGGGCAGGGAATAGCAGATAAGGCCCAAGGGCTACATGCTACTTAGCATTTTTTTATACCTGCTCTCACCCTTTGGGAAAGGGACAAAGGACTGTCAGATGTGTTTTCCTGAGTACCAGTCTCCAGTGGGGCAACACATACAGTCACACCTGATATTGGGGTGGGAAGACAGAGATGCTCAAGTCCAGACTCAGGTGTCCCTGATGTGAACAACAAAGGCCATCCTCCAATTATCCACAATAGGAGAAGCTGGCCACACTGCTCTTTCTCCATCTCTCTGCTTCTCCATCCCTTCCAGATCCCTGAATCAGATGAACTCAATGCCCCCTAAACTGTGCAATACAGGAGGTGGGACCATACCTGCCCTGTTTTCTGTCAATTTCCCCAATCACTGGCAAGGTGTCTGGCATACAGAAGATTCTCAGTAAACATGTGGGAAGGAAGGAAGGAAGGAAGGAAGGAAGGAAGGAAGGAAGGAAGGAAGGAAGGAAAAGAGGAAGAGAGGGAGGGAGGGAGGGAGGGAGGGAGGCAGGGGAGGAGGGAGGAGGGAGGGAGGGAGGGAGGGAGGGGAGGGAGGGAGGGGAGGGAGGGAGGGAGGGAGGGAGGGAGGGAAGGGGGCTGGCTGCCTGGTAGGAAGGATGTGCCAGCACCACAGGCCTCCAGTTTACACTGTCAATAACACTCCACAGAGCTTGAATCTAAAAGATTTTCTCAAATCAAGACCTCCTCATCCTTTCCAGCCATTATGAAGCCACACTCCATGTCAGCCATCATCACTGTCTCGCAGAACATTCACTGCGATAGAAACATTTCATGTCTGCTCCGTTAGCACAGCAGCCACCAGCTCAGTGGGTCTCAACCTTCCTAATCTGCCGCCCTCTGACACATTTCCTCATGTTGTAGTGACCCCCAACCATAAAGTTACCTCGTTGCTACTTCATAACTGTAATTTTGACACTATTAAGTCCTGTGTGTGTGTGATATGTATGTATGTATGTATGTATGTATGTATGTATGTATGTATGTATGTATGATATGCAGCCCCTGTGAAAGTGTCATTCACCCTCTATAGGGTCAAAACCCCCAGGTTGAGAGCCACTTCACTATGGTGAGGAGCCCTTTCTTTATAAGCCTGTCATGTAGTTGTGTGTAAGTGTGCTACTTAGCATTTTGTCATAACAGCAGCTAGTCAGCTAGGGTGGGGAGATATTTGTCGTGCTTCACTGTTTTGGAAGCTCCAGCCATAACTGAATGGCCTCCTTGTTTGAGGCCTGTGGATACAACATATCATGGTGAGTGAATTGTGAAAGAAATCTGTTCAGTCCCAACAAGAAATGAAAGAAAGAGTAGACAGGGGCTGGGGAGGTGGTTCAGGCAGTCCAATCCCCAGAACCCATGTGAAATATCTGGGCATAGTGGCATACACTCGTGATCCCAGTTCAGGAAAGGTGGAGACCACAGATGGCTGGGGCTTGCTAGCCACCCAGCCCAGCTGAAGCAGTGAGTTCCAGGTACAAGTGAAAGATTCCATCTCAACATCTGAGGCAGACAGAATTCTGAAGAACCACACCTGAGATTGACCTCTGGCCTCCACACACATGTGGAGGTGCTCTCCCACACAAATGCATTCCTACACGTGTATGTGAACACAGATATACATACAAGGAAAAGAGAGAGAAAGAATAAAAGGGTCTGGGCCCCACAGTATATCCTTCAAGGGACATCCCCAGTGACATAAGGGCCTAGACCTGCCTCCTATGGTTCCATCACTATTCAGTAGTGCCATAGGTAAGAATTTAATACAGGAGCCTTTGGAGGACATCCAAGGTCCAACTGTATAGCACTGTGGAAATGAATGGTGAATTTTATTTCATTTTAACTCTTACAGACTCCAATGTATGGACCAAATATGGCAGTACATGCATATATAATCCCAGTACCCAAAAGTGGAGGCAGGAGAATTACAAGTTCAAGGCTAATCTGGACTCTATAATGGATGTGAAGCCAGCCTGGGATCCATAATAAGGTCTTGTCTCAAAACATAAGAATGTCTAAATGTCAAGCCATCTGTGCTGCCCATGGGTTCCATCTTGGCTGCACAGCTCTAATTCGATACCTACTCGGCTGCTGTTATCTCAGCCTCCCAGGAATTCAGCACTACATGATGAACATCTAAGACCAGTCCAGAGGGCTAGAAATTATCATTTTACATCTAGACACAGATGTGGTCAACCGACAGCCTATAGGTCACGAAGGTCTTAGGGTGGTTATGAATGAGGCCCAGCATGTTTGTAAGTGACATGTCATTACAATGTCAAAAGGTTGGACACATTTGATAAGGTCAACTGGTCTGGTCAATATATTTAATAACTTACTTTTTTTGCATGTTTAAAGATCAGTTTAGGAGAGATTTGGGGTTATATCCCAGTGAGAAAACTCTTGTCTAATATTCACAAAACTTTACGCTCCATGCCAGTACCACAAAATAATATTTTATTTGGGGCTAAATGGTTGTGGGACCAGGTGGGACAGGAAACTCTATGTACAAAAGATCTCATTTTATGAAATAAAAAGAAAATAAGAAAAGAAAAGGAAACCAATTCAAACTGACCACATGATCCTCCTTCCTGAGTACCACTAGAACAGCAATGTGTGACAGGAAGATATCTGTCATTCAGTGTGACTGCAAGATCAAACCAATTCACATAGGCTTTTCCTACTAGATCAGGATCCAGGGTGCCCCCTCTTGACCAGGAATTCATCCTTTAGTTAATGGCAAGAGGGAAGGAAAGAGAAGCTCTCTGGGCTTAGCTATTTCCTAAACCTTGTATGAGTGTCTTAATATTAACAAACAAAGACTATGCTCATGCCTAGTCTATTCATCGAAAACTAAAATCACCCGAGAAATGGGTCTCAATTAAATAAGCCTTTACCAGGTTTGTCTGTAGTCATGTCTGTGAGGGAATATCTTTATTGTTAATTGATGTAGGAGAACCCAGTCCACTGTGGGAGGCACCATTACCTAGGTAGATAGTCCTGGGCTACAAAAGCAAGCTAGAGAACTAGGAGCCTGTGAGGGTGAGCCTATGAGGCTAGCAAGCAGTTCTCCCATGCTTTTTGCTTTGAATTCCTTCTTGGGTTTCTGCCCTGACTTCCCTCATTGACAGACTATGACCTAAAGCATAAGACAAGTAAACCCTTCCCTCTCTGTGTTACTTTGAGTCAGAGTATTTTACCACAGCAACAGAAAGCAAAGTGGGAGAGCTGTGAACGGACTGAAAACCACTCTTAATTTAGCCATTGTGTCAAGCCCCGCTCCTGTGCCCTTCCCCATCTGAAACACCAGCTTCTCACTGTCAGTCTCTTGCTCTGTGGAACTGCAAAGACTGCAGCCGACATATGACTTCACAAAGTCAATAAAAATGATGTAGAAGAAGAGTGTGCCTGGAGCTCCTGGCGAGCCGCTGACAAAGGATGAGCTGGCAGAATCAGTCTAGGCAGCGTCGACAACGCGGCTGCTGAGAAAGAGCCTTCAGGAGACAGTGACTGCAGAGTAGCGTTGAGTGCTAGACTAGACCTGCGGACAACAGAGGAGCATTTGCAGGGAAACAGAAAGGGACTGGAACCTGAATACAGTCTGTTATTTAATTAATAGTAACAGCGTCACATTAATGTCTTATTTTTGGCAAATAGGAGCATCATGAGAAAGTAGATTAAAAATAGATGGGAATATGACATAATATATAAGCTTTTCGTGTTTGGTGTAAGTCTAAAATTGCCTCCCAATAAAGAGGATAAATAGGGTAGACC